>NC_137612.1:42888513-42951013 GCF_963280865.1 Gymnoscopelus braueri | reverse complement strand
GTTACATCTATTGAAAATAGCAGATCTACAAGCTCACAACGCGTTGTGAGCTTGTAGATCTGCTATTTTCAATAGATTTATTTGGGGGAGACACATTTTAACATGACTGAAATCATTTTTTATGTTATCACATGAAAAAAATCAATTGAAAATAGCATATCTATAAGCTCAAAACACATCACGTTGTGAAAGTAAAACTAACTCAAAATTCTACTTGAGTACACTAGCCTACTTTAGTAAATGTACTTAGTTACTTTACACCACTGAAAGTACAGGTACTAAAAAAAACTACAGTACTCAAGTAATTGTCCTTTGTTGCTGTCCACCACTGCATCTCACCAGTGCTGATAAAGCCCATAAGCTAATTGGCAATATGGCCAAGTAAGAGATTGTAAACAAAACATGCGTGTCAATATTGGACTGTCAAATATTGATTTGTCATTTTATGATTGTATGGGTGCTATTACTGTATTTTAAACATTCCCGTGTCATTTCATCCATGTTCCATCTCTGTGATAACTCAGACATCTTCACATCGTTAACAGCTAATACACCAGATGTTGTGATTGATAAAGAGTCCAGGGAAGTGTCTGTATTAGATAGCCTGCACCTTTGACTTTAGCCTAGATGAAGCCTTTATGACCAAGATCATTAAATACCAACCACTCCTACATACCATCTCAGAGCTGGGCTATTAGGTGCAGACTATTTGTTTTTATATTTGGCAGCCTATAGGACATACCCACATACTGGCTGTTAGAGGGTTTCAACAACTTGGGATGCCCAAAAAGGAGGCAAAAAGGTTGGCAAAGTATTGTGCTGTCTCTGTTGTAATTGGCAGCTGCCATACATGGCGGAGACGGTGTTACTTATACCCATAGAGTACTGAGTGACATGCCTATTGTATCATGAAAACATATTCCAGGATTATGTGAATGTAACCTTACTGCACCTATAATATTTGTGTCCCTGTATGTTTCTCCTTTATGTGGACATAAATGGTTAATGTGTGTGTGTGTGTGTGTGTGTGTGTGTGTGTGTGTGTGTGTGTGTGTGTGTGTGTGTGTGTGTGTGTGTGTGTGTGTGTGTGTGTGTGTGTGTGTGTGTGTGTGTGTGTGTGTGTGTGTGTGTGTGTGTGTGTGTGTGTGTGTGTGTGTGTGTGTGTGGAAATGAACCACCCTTCGCTGACCGCTACAAGATCTTCTGTGAGAGAGTCATCCGCCATGGCTTATAGTTGACCAAGAGGTGCTGAAAATAAACCAGCTACGAAGGATGTTCGTAAACACAGTGAAGAAGCATGAGGACCTTGATGCTTCAAACTACAGGTAACTCAAATACCATGTGTGTCTTTGACAGTTCTGGGAAACAAAACAAAAACCTTTATGCTGAAAAGTATATTATAGATGTATTCCCTCACAAAAGAGTATATTTAAACTAAATTGGCTATCATTGTGAATACATCTTTATTTACACACTTGTGCTCATCTTTCCCTAACATTTTATGTTGCAGGCAGGATAAATTGAAGCGGAGGTTGACCCCTGATTTCCCCCAGCTGGTTTTTCACTGCCCTACCAAGTGCAACATCTCTGAACATACATACATGTCCTTCCTAGGTATTTTAGGAAAAAGGTTTGGTGATGCTGCAAGACATACGCATTGAGTCAAGTTGGTGCCCCAAATCCATTAATGGTGTGATCAGTGGTCATCCAGAGGAGATGCAGTCTGCACTTTAATATTTTGTCATATTTGTATACTATTTTGCTGCCGTTGCACTGTCAACCAACATTTCTCTGTTCATACCTGTGAGTGACACAGAAGGCCTGATCTTGTGGGTGGGTGGGAGGGTTGATGTACAAATGACACATGCTGTGACACACTTTGGTATTTTAATAAATATTTTATACCATATGTTGTAATAATTTGGAGCTTTAGTGTATTTATTTTAGTCTAGTCCATTTTTGGCATTATTCCAATCTAGGGGGCTGATTTTCAGCCATTTTGGGCCAAGGAGTGCTGCTTTTTTCCCCTATCTTTCAGTACACAGTAGGTCGTGACATTTTCTATGTATGAAATATAAGCTTTTATCTAAATGTACTATGTGTATGTTTCATTGTGCTGGGCGCCGATCACTTCAGTAGAAGCGTTTTCTTTCTACATTTCATGATCAAAATTCAAATATGAGTACACTAAGGCACCAACACTTGTTTCAGGTGTTAGGTACATGTATTTATGACATTTGAGAAAGATTTTGTGTTGCCAAAAACAATAACACATTTTACAAGCAAAAACAGCAGCACAAGATTTTCGTTTTTTGGTTATTCACTTTTATACACATTTCTGGCTTGTGAAAAAATACTGCAGGATTTTGTGCGGAGAAATTTTAACCCAAAGTCCACAAGGGTATTGTCTATGCAAAAATGCATTGAAAAAGTAGATCCAAGTCGTGGGAACGAAATTCATTTTCTAGGCACTTTTTGGTGGGTCACCACACGGCCTACAGGAAGGCTTTTCAGAATTGATTTAAAGTGGTGGTTCCCAACCTTTTCTGCATCAGGGACCACTTGAAAATGTCAAAACAGGTGGCCCACCCATCTGACCACTTAGCACGGCAGCTGGTCCGCGTGCAATTTCAGAGCATGTTTATTTGAATGATCAATCAATTGATTGTGTTCCGGCTTGGAATCAATGGAACCAACACAGTATTTCTATTTATCGGTATCACAATGAAAACTCATTTTTCAAGGTTTTAAATGAAAAAATGATCAAATGTGAGCCTTAAACGTTAATAAAATAATCTTAGAGTTAATTCACTGGAAGCCATGTGAAGAGCAGTCAGGACTCTGATTGTGGTCACACTTCCTGCTGTTAGTCAGAAGCCTGACGTCCATCATGAACGCATCATTATTATGATGTACATGTGATTTGTAATGATGTTATTATTAGCCTACATCCCTCACACCTCTATGTCCACACATATTTACAGTGTTTATGTCTATATGAGCGGTAGAGAAATTTGACCAGTCTAGTAACTTGCTATCTGAAGTTTTATCCATTTGTAACTCTTGAGTTCAATTAAAACACTAATACAGTAGCTCCATAGCTGAATGGGTAGAGAGGCCGTCGGGGGACCAGAAGGTCGCTGGTTCGCCCCCGGTCCCGGTCTATCTGCCGAAATGTCCCTGAGCAAGACACTGAACCCCTAAATAGTTAGAATGGATAAATGTATTAATGTCACCCACTGCTCCTAATAGTTAGGATGGGTAAATGTATTGATATCAGCCACTGCTCCTATTAGATGAGTAAATGCAATAAAATACAGTGACAAAAAAATACCCCAAAGCAGTGTGGGGACTAAATTAATTATAATTAAGCTGGCAGATGCAACTCTGGATGGAATCTAGAGGATACAGCTTGTACCAGGTAGGGCGTGAGTGTTCTGTCATTATGCACTTAATGAGTAATCAAGTCATCCTAATTTCACAAGTGTTTTCAATAGAAATGTTCTATTAACCACTAATGTGTGCAGTGGCGTCAGAGCTGGTGTTTGTATGAAGTGCATGAGAGCGCACACAATCCACCATGCAATTAATTCCTGACATTTGCGCATTAGAAAAACAAATTGTCACTGTTATCTGGAAACCTCTCATGTCCAAATCCCTTGCTATGGAAAAAATAATAATACCTGTGTTTCGATGGAAACAATGCTATTATTTAGTCACACAAGCTCTTGTTAATACTTTTCACTAGGTCAATACATTGAGAAAACCCAAAGAACTACTTTCACTTGCACCGTCAAAATCTGTGGAAATAGCAGATCTACAAACTTACAACGCATCGCATCGTGACGCGTTGTGAGCTTGTCGATTGGCTGTTTCGGCTACTTATGTGCGACACTCTTGTGCAACAAAGTATAGGGCATTAAATTAGAAAACAAAAAAGTTGAAATATGGAGATACGAGGTTTCCGCCTGACAGGGCTGACGGGGACGAAATCATTGCCCAATCGTTTCACTAATAGATATAGACTCTCGCTGGTCTCCACGGCAACTGTTGCCGAGGCCTCGGAGAACAGGATGCTGCGTTGACATGGTAACGAGACACCTCCCACCCACGGTACAGTAACCGTACAGCACTGGTTGTCAACATGGGGTCTGGGGACCCACTAGGGGTCCAAATGGACCCTTACGGGTCTGTAACAGAGGGTGTAACAAATGGACCCGTGAGGGTCCATTTGGTTCCATTTGTTGCACCCTCTGAGTTGGGTACATAAGCACTGAGGATTTTTACACCAGCATTCGCAGGCAGTTACGGGACAGATACAGAGTAAGAGAAGTACTATAAGATGCAGCAGGGTAATAACGTCACAAAAAAACACTATCAATGATGAACAATGGCACAGTATACCAGTTCTCAAGCTATTTCGTGTCAAGGACCCCCCAAATTGATATGTATTTGGCCGCGGACCCCCATCTGACAAGGTTTTATTCCAGGGACCCCCAGAAGAGATGAAAAGATGACTTGCATAAAAGAATCCATCTGAAATGCATCATCAACTTTTAAATTAACCTACTAATTTAAATCTTGCCGGTTTGTCTTGTATGCTTCATAGTTTACTGATAAAACCCATTGCATTATGTCAAATATGGGCTCCAAGCAGACTGTTTCGCATGAATAAACATTTGATATTTACCATTTGAGTACAAGTACATATACAGTTACCTGCAGATATGGACTCAAGTTGTAAATATTAATTGACTATATTTGGAATCAAGTAAAAAAAAAAAAAGCAGATATACAAGCTTGTATATCTGCTATTTTTGAATAGACAAAGTATAAAGCGTGGATGAAGTGGCTAAAATGATTGTGATGCTGTATTAACCATTTTGCTGGGGACCCCCAGGAACCCCCCCAAGGACCCCTGGGGGTTCCCGGAACCAACTTTGAGAACCACTGCCCTATACAATAGCGTGCACTATACGCAGGACAAAACATACGAGGATACACACAACGATGGTGTCGTTACAGTATCCCGCCTAATGCTTATACAAATATGTAAGCAACCAGTATACAAATATATATAGTATATATAGTGCAGGCTATATACAATAGCCTGCACTATGCAGAACAAAAAATACACACAGTCACAGTGCCATTATCCCGCCCTATACTGTATTACTAGCCTCACAGGATTTGTGTTCCTACATCTTTTCAAGATTATTTGAAAATAGCAGATCTACAAGCTCATGGTCGCGATGTGACCCGTTGTGAGCTTGTAGATCTGCTATTTTCAAATAGCCAATGCAGCCAGATCTGCAAGCTTAACCGAATGACTGTTAAAGCAGTTTGTTTAAATTACTTTATCAAATGTTATATTTTCACAGGTATTATTTATTAGTGTAGATATACATTTAGGAGTGGATCATGGGTCCAGATGCCTGTCAGACAGTCAGACAATGCTGCTCCGCAGGTCTAGAATGGAATAAACGGGTGCAGCCAAAGTCAACAACTGGTCTCGACCAGACATGAGATCTCAGCGTACAGTAGGATGAAGCCAACGTCAGGATATATTGATAAATGCCGAAAGTTGCGGTGATCTCGCCGTACGCCCATTATTTGGTCTGCACCGCGTTGATAAATGAGGGCCCAAGGTGTTGCGATTCAACGCGTTGTGAGCTTGTCGATCAGCTTTTTTCAAATAGCTAATCTGTTTATATTGGGTTAAAGTGGTTAAACTTATTTTGTTTTTGCTATATTAACACATTTTGCTGGGGACCCCCTGAATCCCCTTCAAGGACCCCACTTTGAGAACCACTGGACTAAATCACAGCAGGTATTTCTGACCCTGTTGGTCACAGCTTGTGATGTCAAGTAAAGAACAGGTTGCCTATTTGGGCTGTTTTTTTTTTTGTTTAAAAAAAAATAATAATTATCCCTCGATTTTGTAACCCTTTTTTCACCCGGTGCCAATTTGCTAAGTGATCCTGGGCACTACACTCCCCCCACCAGCCTAGGGAGGCCAGGGCCGAGCTCATGCCTCTTTCAATGCATGAGAGCCAACTGACCTTCTTGTCACCTGACAGGGGGGAGTTTCCCTGGTTGGACGTAGCGCGTGGAAGGAACACGTTATTCAAACCAGTTCCCTTCCCCTCCATCAGGCGCCCCGGCTGACCAGGGGGAGGCAGTATAGTGACCAGGATTACTACATGTTTTTGTGAGGGTATTAACTACCCTAGGAGACACGGGGAGAACATGCAAACTCCACACAGAGTATAGGCCCTTTCGCCAACCCCACCTAGGGTATGGGCGCTGATGACGCGGAGGAGAAGACACGCCCCCAGCGCCCACAGCGTCCTCGGCGGGAATCGAACCCAGGACCTTCTAGCTGTGAGGCGACAGCGCTACCGACTGTGCCCTGTGCCCCCTGGGCTGTTTTCTTGATAACAAAGTGATATCAAAAGTAATTGTGAAAGTCAATCAAAGAACAAGATTTTTGGGCAGGATATCCTCTTTTGTCAACAAAAGTCCACTAAAGACTCTATAGCTGGAGCCCTCATTCAATATCATTTTGATTATGCTTGCACCTCTTCTCCAACACTTCAATGTCACTAAAAACTAAACTTCAGAAACTCCCAAAACAAACTGATACAACCGCTACTCGGCCTAAAGCCCTTAAGCCCATGACCCACCTCATTCCAACAGACTTTGCTAGTTTGGGATGGCTCAGGGTAGAAGTCAGGGTTAGGCAAATATCAGGATTGATATTTCATCATCATCAGTGCCCACATAAAGTGAGTGACTCCCAGTCACAACACCAGAGGGAGCACGATCTGGTACCCCTCAAATTTTGCACAAACAGGAAAAAGTGTATTCTGCTACTCTCCCACCATAATATGGAATGGCATCTTCCATTAAAGGATGTGAAACACTGGCCTCTTTCAAAATTGGCCTGAAAAAGGATATGTCAGAAGATTACAAGTGGAGATAGATATTAAATCCTCTTGATATGAGGGAAAATACAATGTCACCCCGTTTTTTTCCTCTTCTGTAAACATAGCTATGTGTATTTTTGTATGACATGCATTAATCAATTAATATGTTATGCTCTGTTGATGAATTGAATACATAGAACCTCAATGTACTTTTTTGTGTTTTCCTTTTAGCCCAAGTGTTGTACTGTACCTCCGTGCTTTTGACTAATAAAGTAATCAATGGTCAATGTAAATCTTCATGCACTGTGAGATCACAGAAAGATCTCTTACTGTCACTCAGTGCTGCAATGTTCGGATACAGGAAGAGTGGGCACCGAAACTCTGTCGGCACCTCAGTGTTAAATTGGCTTTTTCTTTCCTCAATAAAAAATGATAATACATGAAAATGGTCTGAAATGTACCCTTCAACTTTTGTTTATTCCATAATGACTGGCTACAGGTTTTGTAAAGCATGTTCAAATCATGTAGGCTATTAGGCTATACATTTTACCATTTTCCAAATTCTGTATTCTTTTACATTTTGTAAAAAAAAATTGCCAGTTTAACATTGAGGTGCTCACACAGCACTCTTCTTGTCACTTAATGTTCACTCCACACTGGCAGTCAGACATGCTAATGTGTGTAAATGGGGGCCATTTCACTCAAAGAACCACAATGCTATCAAGCTTTTTTAATGTTTTATCCTTTGGACAACAGGATAAAACACAAATAAAATCTCAGGTGGGTTCCAGGGGGTCCCCAGCTAAATGTGTAGGCTACGTCTGACATTTTTTTTATTACATTTTTTTTATTTTCTTGGAAAGTATTGGAACATTTTAAGCACCAATTGGAACATTTTAAGCACCTGAGTCTTGGAACCTCTTGTAACAAGAGCTTAAATTGAATACCCTAGTATCTATTGGCCATTTTAGGAATCTATATAATAACCATGTATTACCTGTATGCAACTGTTTTAACTGATTGATGTTAACATGCAATTGTTTTAACTGTTTGTGTCAACTTTATAGTTTTTTCTTGTTGCTCTTATGTTATTTATATGTGTGTAATCTCGGCATCGTTGTAAATGAGGGTCTCCCTCAATTATCTCTCAGAGAATCTTAAATACTGTAAAGGTTGAATGAATGAAAAAATGAATTTTGAATAATTTTGAGGGGGCCGCTTGCAATATCCTCACGGTCCACCAGTTTGGTCCTGGTCCACAGTTTGGGAATCGCCGGCACAAGCAGTTTGTCATGATATAAGTGCAAACAATTCAAAAGCAACGTTCGAAAATAAGGAAGTGGTGAAGCATGTGATAATAGGCCTAATAGATTTCATGTGTAACACTGTATGTAACCTTAGGTCCTCTCGATTTGTAATGTTATGTCAATGACTCCATGCATGCCCCACTATCGCCATGGGGATGCCCTTATGCCTTTACCTTGATCCTCAGCACCTGAGCTGATCTAGAGCCCTTAGTAACATGTCTGTCTGTGATTTGATTTGATTTGATTTTCTTATACATAAAAGAAAATCCCATGCTACTTTTACCAGCGTTACAAATAAAAAAGTGTTCCTGTAGACCAGTGGTTTTCAAATGCTGTGCCAGGAGACAAACAAGTCCACATGGGATTTTGTGACAACCACACAATATTAATGCAATATACAACTAGCCTATACAAACAGTTGCAAATTAGCTTACTATTTACAATTTATTTAGTACTCATTTACAATTTATACACATTTGCCATTACAGAGGCACATTTTTTTTGTATTGTTTAATAAACAATAAACAATTCTATACTGAGGGGTTCTATACTCCCTGGGGTCCTTGGAGGGGAGGGGGGTCCCCAGAAAAACGAGGAACAGTTTACGGTTTGTTTGTTTTTTCCCACCATCTACCAGGTCACAACCAGTGTTAATTTTGACTGCAAATTCTGATTTAGTCTTAGTCTTTTACACACCATTAGTTTTAGTCCTATTTTAGTCTTCTGAAATCGTTTAGTCTTATACTAAATATCAAAATCTTAGTCTTTTAGTCTTAGTCTTAGTCAACAAAATGAACACTGGTCACAACGCGTCACGTGTGTGTATGTGTTGTGAGCTTGTAGATCTGCAATTTTCAAAAACAATTTTGACCAATAAACTTGACAAATAAATACATAAAATAAAACAAATAAAAATACATTTTGGGAGCTTTAAACCAGTGTGCACCTTCTCCTTGATTCTTGCCTTGATGTCCAGCACCTGGCCTAAATACAAACAAGATGTGCACACTAAATACAATCTCCTCTGTGAGTGTGAGTGGGTCCTTGAAGATGAAAAGATTTTGGGGGGGTCCCCGGAGGGGAGGTCCTCAGAGGACAGTGAAGTGACTATTTAAGGACTTTTAAGGCCTTTTTAATACAAAAAAAAAAGATCTTCAAGATCTACAAGCTCACAACGCCTCGCAACGCGAGGCGTTGTGAGCTTGTAGATTGGCTATTTTCACAATATTTATCCGTGGGAACTGAGTCAAACTAAATGTAATACCTCAACTCCTACAATTCCAAGTGCTTGTCAGGGTAGGGGAACCCCAATTCAATTATGATTATTTTGGGGGGCCCCAGTTTAAATATGATTATTTTGGGGGGTCCCCAGTTCAAAAATGATTATTTTGGGGGGTCCTTACATGAAAAAGGTTGAGAACCACTGCTCTACAGGTCTAAACAATAAGCAGTACCTAACACCAACAGTGGGAGGCAGCAATACGCCAACGAGCGTCCAGTCTGCCCTATACAGAAGACGAAGAAGAACTCAAAGCACACATTGGGGAAGAAGTGGCCGCTTGCAGAGCAGAGGGGTTTGTAGCTCTAATGTTGTCAAATAAACTATGTTTTCATGCTTATACTTTACTTTAAAGGATAAATATGAATGTCGCCGCCCGTCAGGAGGAAGCACATTCATCATAATGCAGTTGCTGTTGCACCTGGGGCTCCAGCAGCAAGGCAGCTATGTTAGCTGGATGCTAATTGCTAGCAGCTAATGTCCATTCATTGTTTATGATGTACTTTCAGAGTTACTAAAGGTGTTTTTATCTGATTGTATGTGATAGTATTTCATGTACAGGTATCTATGCTACTTTGTGGCAATGTGAAACACGTAGTTGTGTTGTAACTAAACTAATTCAACTACAGTAAACATGTAACCTAGTGCTCTGCAGTGGGTTGACCTGAATTGTTGGCATCCTTATTGATCAAATACATAAAACACTAAAGCCTTTATGGTCCTTCCTTGTAGGGACCACCATGGAAATGCAGACATGCATAAGGTATTGCCATATTCTGCATTAGTTACAGGTAACTTAGATCAGGCTATCTGCATCTAAGTTGCAATACAAGAATCCATTGACAGCCTATTCATGAATAGGAGAAGTCCACATCTGATTGTGTTAAACAGCGATAAACGGACAGCTTGTGTTATCCTCTTTGTCCCTGTCAAGAAAGACTTTGTTTCATGAATGGCCTGTCAATGGAGGGCATTGCAACTTAGATGCAGATAGCATCTAAGTTTCTTAGCGAAGTGGTTCTCAATCTTTTCAGGCCGTGACCCTCAAAAATAATATTTGAACTTGGGACCCCCCACCCTGACAAGCACTTGGAATGTAGGAGTTGAGGGGGGACCCACAGGTTGAGAACCACTGGCTTAGTGCATGAGGAGGATGTGTTCATGCATTGCTCTACTACTTAGTGTCCTGAACATCCATGGGCCTTCTCTGTGTGAGAGTTGTACAAATGTAACCAAATGGACCTGTTAACGGGTCCATTTGGTTACTTAATTTGCACTATAGTTACAAATGGATAAACACTGACTGAGTGCATCTAACTGCACCACAGCTCAGCTGTTAATCCTCGTGTAAATGGTAAATAAATGGTAAATGATGCATTTATATAGCGCTTTTATCCAAAGCGCTTTACATTCACACACACAAATTAATACACTGATGGCGGAGGAAACCATGCAAGGCACCAACCTGCTCATCGGGAGCAATTAGGGGTTCAGCGTCTTGCTCAAGAGGGCACTTCGACACTAACTGTGGGGGAGCGCCTCAGCCCGGGATCGAACTGGGAACCTTGCGGTTTACAGTTCACTTTACCCGGCCACTCTACTCCTGAGCCACTGCCGCCCCGTGTGATTGTTGTTGTTGTTGTGTTCCAGTTGTCAGTGGTTAGCGACAGAGCCACAGAAGCGGGATGTACCGCCCCAAGCCCACACTGAGGGACCGGCAGCACCTGTACAAGCTGATCATCAGCCAGCTGCTGTACGATGGATACACCAACATCGCCAACAGCCTCATCAACGAGGTCAAACCGCCCAGCGTCGTGTCGCCGTCCGAACAGCTCATGCAACTGGCTAAGACCGGTATGGATCTGCCTTCATCTCCCTGCACTGTTTTATGCTGTGTTCACCAGGCCTTTCACAATTATTACATAATCGCCTAATTGCAATTATTTGTCATGATTCATTATTTTGCATAATCGTCATAATCGCTTTATATGTTGAAAAAAGCTATTAAATTTTCAAACATTTTCCAAAAATAGCAGATCTACAAGCTTACAACGCGTTCATGGCGCGTTGTAAGCTTGTAGATCAGCTATTTTTACATTTGTTTGAAAGTATAAAATAATTAAATGGGGGTAGGGTCAGTAATTTATTTGTATATTTATTTGTCATATCTGACCTGTGCAATTTTTGATTACGACGCCTAAAAGACAATTTTATTCCAATGTTCAATGCCAAAAACACAATTAAATTGTTAATCGCAATCGTTTGTAGGGCTGTCACGATTACACATTTAAGTTGGCTATTAATTGTCACTTAAATAATTGCGATTAACAATTTAATCGTGAGTTTGGCATTGTTGAACATTGGAACATATTAATACAAAATTCTGTTTGCCTTTTAGGTAAGAAAATTATTATTAATAAAAAAAAAAATGACATATTGATATAAAAATAGCAGAACTCGCTGATCTTCAAGCTTACAATGCATCATGAAGTGACAGGTTGTAAACTTGTAGATCAGCTATTTCTGCTTTTTTTAATATTTGAAAATGTTTGAACATATTTCAACATGGAAACAATTATGATGATTATGCAAAAATAATTGCGACTATCTCAAATAATTGCGATTAGACGATTACATGTAATAATTGTGACTGGCGTAATTGTTTGTATGACAATTAATCGTCAAATTAAATCGTGACAGCCCTAGAGTTCACACGCTGGCAGCTGCAAAAGACACAGAGCTACAAGGCGACACAGCGTATCTGTAGCAGAGTCGCTGTTGATCAACACGCTCGTTTGTGAAAAAATATATAAAGAAAAATCTAAAGCTTTGGGTTCAAAAGAACATGGAACTGGCTGACGGAAATAATTAGTTTTCCCCCATTACAAGTTGAGTGTGTCTGTGGGTTTTATAAACATCGAACAAATGAAAAGTATTAAAGGAGAATTCCGGACAAATTAAGTGTTATCTTTCATGTCTCGTTACTCACCTAGCGACGTGAAAAGTGGCGTTCTTTTTTTCCATATATTCCCCTGTCGTCATTTTTTAAACCCCCTCCGTTGTCATAATGGGAGCGCGTGGGTAAGGGAAATTCGTCTATTATAACCGACGCGAAGTTGTTTTTTTCTCTACTAGTATTCATAGTAGAGTCTCATGATAGTCAAACATGAGAGTAGCTAGCCTGAGAGGCTAGCGCTACTGCCGAACGATTTAACACTGGATGCTTGTTTCTTTCCAGAACCTGGCAACTCGTGTTGCCAGAATCTGGAAACAAGCAACCAGTGTTAAATCGTTCGCCATTGACGGCAGCCTCGCAGATAGTTTCAACGCATGTTTGACTATCATGAGACTCTACTATGAATACTAGTAGAGAAAAAAACAACTTTGCGTCGGTTATAATAGACGAATTTCCCTTACCCACGCGCTCCCATTATGACAACGGAGGGGGTTTAAAAAATGACGACAGGGGAATATATGGAAAAAAAGAACGCCACTTTTCACGTCGCTAGGTGAGTAACGAGACATCAAAGATAACACTTAATTTGTCCGGAATTCTCCTTTAACACATTGGGTGCCAGAGGTTTATTAAAATATTATACGTTGAGTGCCTGCATTTCTTCCATCCACTTGCGTTATACGTTTCGTGCTGTAGAAGCCCCGACACGGAAGTGCATGTAAACAAAGCGTGCGTGCGAGACGGCGGAGGGTCCCGACTAACGACTGGAACAATAATATTTCCAACGCGATCCTCCATTGCAGCGTGATCGGCGATCGAAAACGGCTCGTTTCCACCACGTTAAAAAGAAATGGAGATATTAAGCTTTTAGTCAAGGAGATAACATTGAAAACGCCGACCGGAAGGATTTTTGACATGGAGCCACATCCAGCCTCTTCTTCTCAGAAACTCCTTGGGTGATGTCAAAGTTTCGTTTTAGCGCCCCACGTGGGCCACTCGTATAAAAATAGAATTGGGTCAAAAACGGTCCGGACCGTTTTCGGCACTTCTCGTTTGGATCCTCAAAAACGGTCCGGACCGTTTATGGCACTCGATGTGTTAACAAGATTTTGTAACCAATAACTATATTGGATCCATTGGAACACAGGCTACCGTGACTTTTAAGTGTCCCGTTGGAAAAATGTCTTCCAGGAATGGAAAACGACGACGCTGCGGTGCAGTACGCCATCGGTCGCTCTGACAACGTGGCCCCCGGCGTGGGAATCGACCTGGAGTTCGACGCCGACGTCCAGGCCCTGTCGCCGGAGGCGTCGGAGTACGAGACGTGCTACGTGACGTCACATAAAGGGCCGTGTCGCGTCGCCACCTACAGCCGCGACGGCCAGCTCATCGCCACCGGCTCCGCGGACGCCTCAATCAAGATTCTGGACACGGAGCGCATGCTGGCCAAGAGCGCCATGCCCATCGAGGTAGGACTTTATAGAGCTGTTCCTCTTTATCGGTGAAGACAATATTAGATACATGAAAAAAACATTATTTTTTGTATATATTAATATCATATTGTCATTAAAATCGTAGTGTTTAACAGTTTTACCAATCATTTAGGGGCCAACTTGCAATATTCTCATGGCCCACCAATTGGCTAATAGCAGATCTACAAGCTCACAGCCTGTCACTTAGTGCAGCGCTATGAGCTTGTAGATCTGCTATTTTAGAAAAATCTTGAAAACAAATCTTTGATATATATATATATATATATATATATATATATATATATATATATATATATATATATATATATATAATCTTTTTTTAATTAAAAAAATCTTTAAAAAATCCTGGAGCAAAATATTTTAAGATGGGTTCGGCAATACATATAATTTTGGGGGTCCTTGACATGAAAAAAATTAAGCACCACTAATATAGCAACATAGGTTTTTCAGACAACTGTAAGGATTTAGAAGACATTTGTAGAATCTGCCTCAGGTCTTAATGGGTTAAATCAAAGCAGTGATGTGTTTGTGCTGTGTTTCTCCGTTAGGTGATGATGAACGAGACGGCTCAGCAGAACATGGAGAACCACCCGGTGATCCGCACGCTGTACGACCACGTGGACGAGGTCACCTGCCTGGCCTTCCACCCCACCGAACAGATCCTGGCCTCTGGCTCACGGGACTACACCCTCAAGCTGTTTGACTACTCCAAACCCTCTGCCAAGAGAGCCTTTAAACACGTACAGGTCAGCTGGAACACATTAATCCAACTCCCCTATTCTGGGGGTGACAACGCCGCCAAAAATATCCGTCTACAAGCTCTAGACCAGGGGTCTTCAATGTTTTTCAGGCCTAGGACCCCTTAGCTGAGAGAGATGAAGCAGGGACCCCCATTACATATTGTATAGAATTGTGTTGCAGTTTAAACTTTTTCATAGATTTCTTAGATGGCTTCATAGACTTAAGCACTGTCATCAGTGTATGTTGGATTCACATTCATGTGTATTTTCAGACCTTTAACCACTTAAACCGTCAATATTTAGTAAACTTGACCTTCCACTCTGTACTTAGTCTGCTTTTTTCCCTCTACACTAAACCGATCTAAAATAGCTGATCTACAAGCTCATATCGCCTCGCAGCGTGAGGCGTTGTGAGCTTGTAGATCTGCTATTTTTGGCCAACGTTCTCCTCAGAATATGGATGCTAGGGTTCAAGTGGTTAAATATATCCTATCACACAAAGATTTGGCGGCCCCCCTGTAGTGACTCTGAGGACCTCCTAGGGGTCCCGGACCCCCTATTGAAGACCCCTGCTCTAGACTTTACTGATTTGGCGTAAGAAGAATATTCACGTTTGGTCTCCTATCTGAATGACTGTTCTGAATGAACTGTTCTGTCTGTCTTCCTCTATTCCAGTGGTTCTCAGCCTTTACTGGATCACTTGAAAATGTCGAAAGCGTTGGCGACCCACCCATCGTGTTAAGTGGTCAGATGGGTGGGCTGCATCCATTTTCCGATTTAGTTTAATTTGGTGATCATAGATCAATCGATCGTATTCCGGCTTGGATCCATGGATCAATGGATCAATCTTAAGTGTTTTGCCAATTATTTGGGGGCCCACTTGCAATATCCTCACGGTCCACCAGTGGGTCCCGGCCTACAGGTTTAGAACCAGTGGTCTAACCCCGTCCTCATGCATTTGCATGAGTGCTTCCAGGAAGATAAGTCTAACTCGGTCCTTATTCATTAACATTTATCATTGATTCCAGGAAGCAGAGATGCTGCGCGCCATCTCCTTCCACCCGTCGGGGGACTTCCTGCTGGTGGGCACCCAGCACCCCACGCTGCGTCTGTACGACGTCAACACCTTCCAGTGCTTCGTGTCCTGCAACCCCCTGGACCAGCACACCGACACCATCAGCGGAGTGGGATACAACCCCAGGTTATTTTGCCCCATTTGTCATACTTTGTTGTACGACGGCATTGCGCTGCGAAAATAGCCGATCTAGCTGCTCACAGCCACGTTGCAGATGCGACACGTTTTGTGATCTTGAAGATGGACTATTTTCAACATGCGAGCGTAAATTAGGCTTTATTGCTCATTTTTATTTAGTTTTGACTTTTTGTTTATCAATTTCAGTTTAGTGTTAATTCCTTTTTAAAGCAGGTTTGCTAGTTATTTTTTATTTTGAGAAAATGCTTAGCTTTAGTTAAGGTTTGACTAGTTTCAGTATAAATTTTTGTTTTGTATCATAATATTTGGTAATATTTCTCAGGGGTGAGATTGAAAAAGGTCAGGAAAAAATATATAGAATGTATTCATAGTTAACTCTCTGTGCCAATGAAATAAATAAATATGTTCATACTGTGCCAGCATTTTTTTTTTTTTTTTTTCTAAGTAAAAAAAAAAGTGCTTAGGAAGCGAGATACAGCCTTTTTCAGTTTTAAGTTAAACAAGGAGTGGATGGAGCTGCAAATCTTCAGATAATGATATCTTTGGTTCTGAACGTCTTTTTCAAAAAAATAAATAAAAATAATAATCTTTAACTTTTTTTTAAACTCGGGATAACTCGTTCTGGCACTGAGGGCATTCAGAAAAAACTCGGGATAACTCGTGGCTTGGCACTGAGAGAGTTAAAGGATCTACACCATGAATAAAAAATAAATAAAAATTAATATCATATTGTTTATGTCCCTCAAACGTTTTTCAAAAGGTTTGAGCCTAAATCAACCAAAATACTAGGTTTATGTATGGAATAAATTGACAAAGACTAAATCCAAGGACATAAATTACACGTTTAGTTAGTTTCGTAACGCAATACAGTTTCATTTAGTTATTGTTTTTTCGTAAAGCATAATTTTTATTTTTATTTAGGTTTACTAAAATGTATTTTTTCGCTACAACCACAGTGCCAACAGCTACGTGACGTGCAGCAAGGACGGCAGCATCAAACTGTGGGACGGCGTGTCCAACCGCTGCGTCACCACCTTCGACAAGGCCCACGACGGGGCGGAGGTCTGCTCCGCCATCTTCTCCAAGAACTCCAAATACATCCTGTCCAGCGGCAAGGACTCCGTGGTCAAGCTATGGGAGATCTCCACCGGCCGCACCCTGGTCAAGTACACTGGTGAGGAAGCATTTGTTCACACTAACCTGGTCAGGTACACCGGTGACGGTGAGGAATCATTTGTTCGCACTAACCTGGTCAAGTACACCAGTGAGGAAGCATTTGTTCACACTAACCTGGTCAAGTGCACCAATGAGGAATCATTTGTTCACACTAACCTGGTCAAGTACACCAGTGAGGAAGCATTTGTTCACACTAACCTGGTCAAGTGCACCAATGAGGAAGCATTTGTTCACACTAACCTGGTCAAGTACACCAGTGAGGAAGCATTTGTTCACACTAATCTGGTCAAGTACACCAGTGAGGGCTCCTCACTGGCAGGTGAGTTAGTAGGATACAACAGCAGTGCCAACACCAGGGTTGCAGCAAGGCATTTTCCTGGCCGGCCAACGTGACAGACAACATTTTATTAGTCCGGCTAGGTGTTAAATTTATCGGTCATAATTTAATACACGTGCGTGTTTACGTGAGTGTGCACCACCCAACTGATCAGCTGAGTAGCCAGCACGCTTTTTTCAAACACCGATGCACTGCACTCTGTGCTGTCCAAGTGTCCATAGTTTCGAAAAGCATAATTTATCTACTCGATCATGCAGGGGTGTCGCTTGCCAAAAAGAACATGAAGTAGTTGGGATGGATGAGTGATACATATATAAACAAGCTACACCGTCCGCATCATGTGCTGTAATATTACAGAGAATAAACAAACTGGTTGAATATGTTTCAGGGCAGTTATGCATCGACCTTGTTCAACTAAAGGTTGAAAGAGTAGTAGGTAGGCTTGTAACATAATAAGCTTTCTTATACTGTTAGTCACTTGCCTGGGTTCTTCCATCACTTTCCAAAACGTTCGCATTTCATGACATGCCCAAATGACGGACGCCAAGTTGAAACTGGTTCAGTGTCTTAACCCATTAAAACCGGGAAAGCATCTGTCATTTTAGATTTTAGCATTGCCTATTCAAAAATATCAGATGTACAAGCTCACAGCGTGTCACTTCATGCCACGCTGTGAGCTTGTACATTTTTGAAAAAATCTTGAATAATTTTAGATTACAAAAAAGTATGAGAACTAGTGATTTAGAGGGCATTTGTAGAATCGGCCTCAGGTCAATGACACGTGCATTGCCGCTTTGTGATTGTAGGCGCGGGTCTGAGCGGGCGCCAGATGCACCGCACGCAGGGCGTGTTCAACCACACAGAGGACTACGTGCTGCTGCCCGACGAGCGCACCATCTCGCTGTGCTGCTGGGACAGCCGCTCCGCCGAGAGGAAGAACCTGCTCAGCCTGGGACACAACAACATCGTCCGCTGCATCGTCCACTCGCCCACCAGCCCCGGCTTCATGACCTGCAGCGACGACTTCAGGGCCCGCTTCTGGTACCGACGCACCACCACCGACTGAGGGGGGGCCCCCCCCCCCAGGGGTGTACAAATGGAACCAAGTGGACCCTCACGGGTCCACTTGGTTCCATTTGTACACTCTCAGAGTTATGGTGGTCCTTGAAATTTAAAAAGTTTGAGAACCACCGGTATTGTAATTGTACAGCAGACATGAAGTCCATATACCGTACCAGCTCTGACAGTGTGATAAAATCGGTTCTGGAAGCGGTTCCAAATGTGATGGAACCAATTCCCTTTCCTCGATGTTGGATCCGGTTTCTCGGTTCCGGATCCCAACCATATCCCACCCACCACCACGGACCCCCACCCATCAAACCCCAGATAACCATCCGGGGACACCTGTCTACTACAACCGGGGGTTGTAGTATTAATCTGGGGGTCTACTACAACCGGGGGTTGTAGTATTAATCTGGGGGTCCCCCAGATTAATATGTATTTGGCTGCAGATCTGAAAGGATTTTGTGGCCTGGGATTCCCATACAAGATTTGAGTTGTTAAAATGTAAAAAAAAAGATATTCCCCCAATTCCAAGTTTCTTTGAAATTAGCAGATCTACAAGCTCACCACGTGTCGCTTCGATCTGCCTTTTTCAATTATCCCATGTGCATTATAAAGGGTTCAAGTGGTTAAACTGATTTTGCTGGGGAACCCCTGGGACCACCCCAAGGACCCCTGGGGGTCCCCGGACCCCACTTTGTGAACCAGTGTACTGCACCTACCATGTGTCACACACTTGCAACTGTCCATGAGCTCTAAAGCTGCAATCCGTGACATTTATTATGTCCAACCTGCTGTGATTTGAACCTGCCTACTACTGAGTGCAGACTGCCCTGACACTAGGGTCTAAAATGTCTCAATGAAAGAGTAGGGCGACCACTTCCATCCACTGCACAACATGTACTAGTTATATTAACATCCTCTAAATTGGTTAAAATAATCTTTTATTCATTCATTTAATTTAAAGGTAGGGCAAGTGATTTTCTTTGGTTCAGATAAGTGTTAAATAGCTATATTCTGATAGTACTCATTGCTATAGAGTGTTTGTTCAGTAACAGGAGTCTCCATGTCTCTCCACCTCTGTATTACACAGACAAAGCATTTTCAGGTCGGGATACCAATTTTATCCAATCAGCAATCAGGATAGAGAACTCAGTCAGGATACAGATTAACTCATTCAGTGCCAAACTTATTTCTGGCTTTATCACCCCTGTGCCAAGGCCAAAATTTGTAAAAAAAAAAAAATTGCTTAGGAGCTGAGATGCAGCCTTTTTCAGTAAGAAGTTAAACAAGAAGTGAATGGATCAGCAAATCTTAAAAACATTTTTTTTTATGTTTTAAAAAAATATATATATATATATTTTTTTTTTCATGACGTCGGCGATGTCATTGGCACTCTGGGCTTATGAAAAACGTGACGTCGGCGACGTCATTGTCACTGAATGACTTAAACGTGAAAAGTGAAATTGGAAGTGATGACACTAAGAAATGAGCAGACAAAATTGGAACTGGAACACTATAAAAATGAAGCTGATAAATGGGTACTCTCTCCTGATTGGCTGAGATTTTGTCACCTATCTGAAAATGTATTTTCTGTTTATTAAAGAGCTGGAGAGACAAACAAACACTTAACAAACACTCTATAGCAATGATTAATATCAGAATATAGTGCTTTAACCTTTTCACAAACAACTTTTTGTTTTAACCAAAAAATATCACTTACCCTTCCTTTAACTCTTGAGTGTACAAATGGCATTGAGGATTTTACTGTGTAATGTCAGCCTTTTGATATAACTCAACAACTTAACTTTTCGTTTGAATAATTTTGGCCTGTGAGTATGTGAACCACTGCTACATCAAAGACAGAGGGCGCCATTACTTCAAATATAGTTGTAGGGAGAGAATTTGTAGCCTCCCATTAATTGTTTTGATCACATCCACTTTGTTTAGTAAAAATAATGATAATTGTCTTATTCAGTCTGGTCTGTGAAGATGCCCATATATATTTGGAAAATCGACTTAAGAGCAGATGTGATTTGTTTTTTTTTCCACTTTTATATTCTGTTGATCAAATTTTTGTGTTCAGATTTGTATTAAACAGGTTTTAAAGAAAATCCCTGCTCTATTTTCATTCACATGGTCATTTCCTACTGTCTTAACTCATAACCAGACGTGTATTTCAGCAAAACGGATGCTTTAAAACCACAGTGGATGTTGCAAAGTGGACCAACTACCTGTGGTTATTGTTGGTCTGTTGTCACGCTCACTATTTGCTCATGTTGACCAAATAAAGCCAAAATAAATTAAGAAAGAAAGTTATTTTGCTGCGTGTCAGAAACACTTTCGGTTTCTCTTTTGGAACAAATGCGTCCCCATCAGTGTTAAGAGTAGGCCTATAGAGGGACAGAAACTGTGATTTTTTTTATGTAGGCATTGTCTTTTTTAATAAGACGGACAACATCCTGTGGGTTAATGATTAATCAACAGGTTTGAGAGCGGGGGACTTGATTGATTGAATACTTTATTAGCAGTTTGCAAAAAAAGAAGCACAAGAAAGAACAGTTCTAGGTCTACTTTTAAACCCAAGAAAGCCAATGGCTTGGAGTGGCAGGCGGTCCTACAAACCCACTCCCCGCTACGTTAAATATCGTCCCACTGCGCTCCGCCCACAAGCTCTGGTTCACCTATGTACAAATATAGCTAAACTTTCCCATAGTCAAGAGGACTCATCCTTTAGTTGATTACTCGATTACTTACCAAAGCTATATAATATATATCACTGCTGCTGGGAAGAAACCTGTATCTCCGTTTCATCTTATGTTTTTTTTTCTTCATAAATGAATGCCATATTTTATACTTCATCATATGACACTGACGTACAAAAATAGCAGATCACAATGCAGTGTGAGCTTATTTTTACTTTTTTAATGTTCGCCTATAGCTGAAGGACAAAATAGGGAAACTATTACTATACTATAACAAATGATAAACTCAAAAGCATTGTTAGACGAGGGTCTAACAACAAATGTATCAATGCATAAAGATGAATTGATCACACTGCTGGCCCAGGCCAGACGACTAGGGGTACGTGTATTTCAGCAAAACGGATGCTTTAAAACCACAGTGGATGTTGCAAAATGGACCAACTACCTGTGGTTATTGTTCACGTCAGAGCTTGTGAGCGGAGCTGAGCGGGGGGAAATGCTGCTACACGCTCCAGGGGGCTGTTGTCACGCTCACTATTTGCTCATGTTGACCCCCCCCCCCCGCGATCCGTCGCGCACCTGGACTTGAGCACCGGTCACTCAGACCCGTCCGCTCAGCAGTCAGATTTATTGATTGAATACTTTATTAGCAGTTTGAAAAAAAAAGCACAGGAAAGTACAGTTGCAAGCATTGCATGGCCAAGTACGAGGGTCTAACAACAAATGTATTGATGCAGAAAGATGAAATGATCACTCTGCTGGCCCAGGCGAGACGACTAGTGGTACAATTAAGTGACATTGGTCTCCCAGACTCCAGCCCTGGTCTCCCACACACCAGCCCAGGTCTCCCAGACACAGGCCCTGGTCTCCCACACACCAGCCCTGGTCTCCCAGACACCGGCCCGTCCATGTTGTCCCAACAACGGTAGAAGAAGTTGGAAGAATTCAAGCGTTCAAACACAGACCCCCCCCCAACTCCCCCAAACCTGCCCAATAGATCAGTGGTTCTCAGCCTTTTTTGAGCCGTGCTTCCAACAATCCTAAAGGACGACCCCATCTCACCTCCCCACAACTATACTATACTTATATAAGAAGGCATAATAACACACATCTATCAGTTCTGTAATTTTTTTATTAATATTGAACATAAATCTTAAAGACAGATTTATACTGTAGTTGCGCACTGGCGTCGCGCACCGAAAGTGACGTAGTCTGAGCTTGTACATCGGCTATTTTCAGTGCACGACACCATGCACAATGATGTGTATCAAGCCCTTAACAGTCAATTCATATCAATCTTTTTCCCCCTACGCTATTAGTTCAAAGATCGTCTTATGGACTCATTCATGAAATATTATTTACATATTTTTTGGATATTACATTTAACACAAGGTACAATACATTTTTGTAAAGATTTGAAAACATTTTCCCACAGACCGCCTGTAGTTATGCCATGGAGTACTTGAGAAACAGTGGAATAGATCAGCCTTGAAATGACTTGAGTAATTACATGTATGGGGGAAAAGGGGAAGTGGTTGAAGAAAAAAATAAAATAAAAGCAAATGAAATGTGTTGGTAAAGTTACCAGTGTATGAACTTCTGCTTTCTGAGAAGTCATGAAAAGAGGGGATCTACAGCACTAGATTCAAGTTAAAGCTCAACAGAGATTGTGGGTTTTGCGGTGGGGGACAGATGCTGTGTGTGTGTGTGTGTGTGTGTGTGTGTGTCAAAGCCAATAAGGCTTTGGTGGGGGTGGCTCTGTTCCTCTCGTCTCCGCCCACAGTGTGTGTAGAGTCATCTGGCTTTTCAGTGACAGCTCACAACAATATGAGTGGGAGACTACAGAGGACTAACACCCCAGCAACCACTGGACTCACACAGTTTTAAGCCCCCAGCGTCCACTGGACTCACACACATTTAAACACCCAGCCAGCATTGCAGTCATGGTGGACAAGGATCACTGAGAACCGAGCCTTACTCTGTACTGGACTTAATTCTACTGGTACTGCCTGTGTGTTGTGGACACTGAAGAACCTGGGATTTAAAGGATGGAGGTAAGAACCGCACACATACAAGACCATTGGATGATAAGGCTACTTATTTTATTACAAATAAGTCCCATTTGTTTTCTTGTTTTCTTTTTCAAAAACACTATGTTACTCAATTTTATACTTAGTTCCTTCAAAAATGTACTAATGTTGTGGAAAACGTTTAGAAAAATGTAAATAGTGATTTTGGGAAGCCATGGTGAAAGTATTTAACCCATTAAGACCTGACATTGATTCTGAAAAATGTCTTCTATGTTGTTATATCAGTGGTGCTCAAAATGTTTCATGTCAGGGACTTCCAAAATTATATGTATTGTATGTATGGCCGTGGACCCCCATCTCAAAATATTTTGTACCAGATTTGAGTTTAAAAAAAAATATATATATTCAAAGATTTGCACACATTTTCACGATTTTTCTAAAATAGCAGATCTACAAGCTCATAGTGCGGCACTAAGTGACGCGCTATGAGCTTGTATATCTGCTATTTGTGAATAGCCAAAGAAATCTAAAATGACACAATTCCCGGTTTTAATGGGTTAAATGATAAAAGGGACTCTGTTTTTCTCTGTGTCCTTTCAGTGTGGTGTAGTTAGTTAGTAAGACCACCTGCTTGATATTCACTTGAAACTTGCGGTGTCAGCTTTATAGCCTACCAGCCGCTTCTATATGCAGCCTGCATGCAGCCCACAGAGACCTGCAGCCTGCTGTTGGCAGCAGCCCTGCACCAAGGACAATGATTTAAGAAGGAACAGACAGCAAGGCGGAAGTGACGCATGGGAGCCACAGGAGGCTAACTGGAACCGGAAGTTGCATTGCAGTCATGGGAAGCCGGCTGGACCCAGCTTATGAACCAAACATTTATTTCTGAACGATTACGACCTTTGTCATATCGTTGCTGTCTTGTTTTAACATTTTAACGGTTCACTTTTTTTCGTAAATTAATGCCCTACTTGATCATGCTACAACGTCACACAAAAGTATCAAAAGTAGCAGATCTGCTACTTTTGAATTTGAATTTGTACTTTGTGCTCTTTAGATACCTCATTAAGATTATACAGTGTGCATGTCGAAAAGCAACACAGCAGAAAACAATGTGTGATAATGTCTTCTTTTATTTTATTTTTATTTTTACAAAGGTCACAATCGTTCAGAAATAATGCTTATTTATAAACTGTTCCAGTCCAGCCGGTTCTCATTGACTGCAATGCATTCCATTGAACTTCCATTGAGCTGCAGTTTGCCTCCCGGTGTGACGAATCTGAATTGACATGCACAAGGACACTTTTAACACTTAAGTGTAAATACACTCATACACATCACGTCATGCAACACGACACAATTTGCACATCCAGATGAAAGGATCGCAATGGAATTGATCAATAAAGAGGTCAAAGTCAAAGTGCCAGCTGCAATTGCTGGATAGAGAAAATGACGTAGATGACCGTACCCTCTTTTAACATACCTTGCCCGCCCCGTGCTGCTGTCTGTGGGCTGTAACACGAGAGGCTTGCAGAGAAAGCAGATTTTATGAGCTCATTAAGACTCTCTAGTGCTTCTGAAGGCAGGCTGCTCAGCAAACTAATAATTGGGGCTTGGGGCAAAGCTGTTGCACTAAAACGTATACTTTCCATACACGAGGCTGCAATGCATTGCACTTCATACCTATACTCTGTAAAACCCCAGTATATATATATATATATATATATATATACACATACATATATATGTGTATATATATATACACACATATATATGTATGTGTGTGTATATATATATATATATATATATATATATATATATATATATATATATATATATATACTGGGGTTTTACAGAGTATAGGTATGAAGTGCAATGCATTGCAGCCTCGTGTATGGAAAGTATACGTTTTAGTGCAACAGCTTTGTATATATATATATATACACATATATATGTATGTGTGTATGTATATATATATATATATACATATATATATATATATATATATATATATATATATATATATATATATATATATATATATATATATATATAGTAACTATTGCAAGTTTACAAATGTAAATTCTCAAAGTTACATTAACAAATTATGAAATATGGTTGTGGTCCTTCCTGTCCTACATTACAGTGGATATGTTACCTTCTCTGTAGTATTTTATCAACTCGGATTGCCTCATTCTGTCACTGTCCTGATTGGATTACTTAGAAAGGTGTGCTACTCAGAGCAGTAGGTCTTCGCCAGGCCGGGCTGTGTCACTCGTGGAGTGTAGCCGGCAGGACACGAGAAAGTGAGATATGACATACGGTTCAACTCTTAGCATTTGTGAGGACCTCTGAGGAACATGTGGTTATTATGAGGAACAATTAAATTTGGCATTGATTCGATGTGGAGTTCATGATATGGTGTTTTTTTTTTATAAGAAATGGGCCTGGCCCACCAGCTCACAAGATCATTTTACCTAATTTGGTGACAGAAATCATGTTTTTTTTTTGTATTTTCATGTGTGGCCCCCCTAATGGTGTGATTGAAATCGCTTTTGTTGAGGCCCTTCAATGTTTGGGTAGATTGGATGCTGCGTTTCATGATTTTCAGGCTTTTATTTAGTAAAATAGGCCAATCTAGCACATGTTGAAAGGTAATCATAGACAATCTGACTTGAATATAAAAAATATATAAATGATACATCTTGATCACATGACTCCAGAGCAGTGTTGGGCTATATTACTTAGGAGAGTAATATGTTACTTATTACTTATTACTCCTTTGAAAATTAATAATATTATATTACTTATTACTTGGAATCAAGAGTAATATATTACGTATTACTTTATATTACTTTCCCCGCGCCCCCCGCAAAAGAAAAGACGTGTACAGTTTTTTGCCTTTTAGAACTGAATCCAATTTAATGGAACAATAGAAAACAGTCAACAGTCTTTATCCTTTTAAGTATTTTGCTGCTGCAAATTCCATATTTGGAATTGGAACAATAATTATCCTCACAGGAACAACATCAATCTGAACTGCACACACTGGCTGCAGCCTCTCAAAAACTGAAACAATAAAGTAAACTTTTTGAACATTTCTTAACCTTTTCAACATATCTTACACCAGTCAATATTAATTAGCCAAAGTGCAAGGGGGGAGGAGAGAGGAGAGGAGATATAGAGCAGTGGTTCTCAAACATTTTCATGTCAAGGACCCCCAAATTGACACTTATTAGTCCGCGGATCCCCATTTCAAAAGATATGCCAGGGACCCCCATAAGAGAAGATTTTTTACGGCTCTAGCAGTGATTCTCAACCATTTTAATTTCAAGGACCCCCAGTTTGACATGCATTAGGGCTACAGACCCCCATTTAATGGCATTTCTATCACTTGGACCGCAATTTATATTGTAAAATCTATGTCAATTTAACTCTGAGAGTGTACAAATGGAACCAAATGGACCCGTTAGGGTCCATTTGGTTCCATTTGTACACTCTCAGAGTTACAGACCCATAAGGGTCCATTTGGTGCCTATAATCTATCATTTAGCTGGGGACCCCCTGGAACTCCCTCAAGGACCCCTGGGGGTCCCCGGACCCCACTTTGAGAACCAATGATATAGAGGAGAGAAGAGGAGAGGAACACTGTTTCCTCTTAGGAGAGGAACACTGTTTCCTCTCCTCATCAGCAGTTTGTTTCCCCGACCACCAGACAAGTGACGCAGGGGGACTTCTGAAAGGGCCATGCCGAAAATGGGTTGCTTTATTCGGATACAATGGGTGTCTGCCTGCCCCTGCCGGTTCTCTGAATTTTTATTTTTAAATAGGCTCTGTCATGATTAATTGACCATATATATGAAGTTAAACAATTAAATTCTATCCGAACGATATCTTATAAGTAAATTCCGTGCCTCAAAATAGAAGTTTGAGAGCTTTTTGAAGTTGAAGACGGCGGAGGAAAAACACAACGCAACGGTCGCATACGAGTCATGCGCTACGTCATAACTGTGCGCAGGCTGCGTGCTAAAAAGAACTGATCTGCAAACTAAAAAGCATCTCTGTTGAAGTAGGTTGATAGCTTGTAGATCTACTCTATTTTTGCATGATGCGACAACTTGCCTCTACGAGAGACGGAGAGAGAGAGTAAATGAATGAATGAGCAACAAAAAAGACGCTTGTCATCAGTAACGAGTAACGAGGCCTTTTTTGACCGAGTAATATGGTATTATATTACCGTTTTGGCAGAATAATACCTTACTTTACTCGTTACTGGGAAAAGTAATAATATTACAGTAATATATTATTATTAATTTTACGTTACTACCCAACACTGCTCCAGAGATAATATGTACCGATTTATGTGAGGTTTGGACAAAATCTGTAGGAGTAGTAGAAGTTTTGTTAAAGTAAAAGGGTGGAAAATATAGTAGGGCAGAAATGGCCGGGTGCCTCTATAGGGCGTTGTGTCATGATTCACGGAATCCATGGGAAATATTTGTGTGACTCTACGACCTTGGTTCAAGAGTTATAGGTCAAAACATGGAAGTGGACTGGTATACTGTAGCGACACCATGAGGGTAATTTAAAATAAATGGAGGTGGAGGTTGGTCCTTTGCCTACTGGGAGTGGAGTGTTCATGTGTTCATGCATAGTTTGATGCCAATCAGTCCAGGTGTCCGAGACTAGCTGTCCACACACACCTGTAACTGATGATGTCCTAAAGGTTTAACCCAAGAACCCCTACAAAAACCTTCTACATCAATGGTCCTCAAACGTTTTTGTGCCAAGGACCCCCAAAATGATATGTATTTGGTGGCGGACCCCCATCTGAAAATGTTTTGTGCCAGTGACCCCCAGAAGAGAAGATTTGCGTGATTTTCTTTTTTAGAAATGTTCAAAAACAGCAGATGTACAAGCTTGCAGTACGGCACAAAGTGACTCGATGTGAGCTTGTAGATCTGCTATTTTTGAGAACCACTGCATTTGGCCTCAAGACCTGAGATATTCAAAAAGCCTTATGTGTCTGCAACTCTGTAGTCTACGACCCTGAAGAAACTCTTCATGAGACAAAGTATTAAGTATAGTGTTCCCATGCAGGCCATTCATTATCAGTGGGACCCAGTGGAGGAAAAGGGACTTGACTCATCCTTAGTTCTCATCTAGTCACCATGTGAGCTCATCTTTATTCCAACATTTCAGCACTGAGCGGACGAGCCCTACTTCACTGGAAGCAATCTCATTTCCGGTCATGTCAGGTTTTTTTCCTGTGGGTGGCAAAGTTCTGTTTTTAGTTTGTGATGCTCTATTTTAGGACACGAGCGCTGTCTGTCACCACATTTAGTGTGGGTTTTTATCACGTCAGAGCAGGAGTCAACACACACACACACACGCGCACACACACACACACACACACACACGCACACGCACACGCACACACACACACACACACACACACACACACACACACACACACACACACACACACACACACACACACACACACACACACACACACACACACACACACACACACACAGAAAGGACTCTATAGCGTGAAGAAGATGTGGGACCATTCTCCTGAACTCCCAACTCCAGGAATTCCAAGATGCTTGTTGTTAGGTTGTCATGGTATGGTGGGTGGCCCGGTGGGGTTCAGCTAGAGGTCATGGGAGGGCTGGCAAACTCATTGTGATGGAGACTAATAATTGTTCCCAGGAAACGGGTACTGGCATGGCAAATAATGGCCCTGTGCCACGTATACTGTAGAGCAGAGTAGGGACGTCATAGAGGGAAATACACCTTAATAGAGATGGGACCATTTCATGTCACGATTATTGTGGCCAAAATAATTGCGATCAACGATATTAACGGCTATTAGCAGATATACGAGCTCACAGCGCAGCACGAAGTGACCCACTGTGAGCTTGTACTATTCTGCTATTTCTGAACATTTTAGAAAGATCTTGAAAGTGTTAAAAATGTTTGAATATATTTGAATTATTTCTCTTCTGGGGGTCCCTTGCACAAAACATTTTTAGATGGGGGGGGTCTGCAGCCAAATATGAATGTGGGGGTCCATGACACGAAAGAAATTGAGGACCAGAAACGTATTATCTGAACAGTCATTCTTATACATTCTCTCATTGCATTACCTTCTAGCTGGTGACATTATAGTCAAATTTTCAACCTTTTTGTGCATGTCATATCCAAAAATTCTCACAGATAGCCTAGCAAAAGAAAAAAAAGAGGCAGATCTACTGTTCACACTGTACGTCTGCTATTTGTGTTGTTGTTGCTATTTTGGAAATAGGGCTTAAGTGGTTAAATTGTTTCTTAAAATAGCCAATCTACAAGCTTGGCTATTTTTGCTATTTCTGAAAATGTAGAAATGTCAAACATTTTTTAAACTGTTCGCCTATAACAACAACATGCCCAAAATACCGGTAGGGACACCAGGTTGAAAGTGGTTAAGCATTATAATAACTTATTTGGAACAGCATGACTTGCATAATGACCTGTGTATGACAAGTATTCATACGCAATTTATTCTCACGGTACGGCCATTTTGACTGACGTCCTTGGTGTAGCGGTTAGGAGGAAAGCAGGAAGAGGTGACATATTGTATGACCACTGTGACAAAAAGCAGAAGACATAGCTCAGGAGGCGTGTGAATGAATAAAGCCACGGGGCGCAGGAGATCTGTTGTGGAATAGAGCCGAGAGCCTATATAATAGAAAAAAGGCACGTTTATTTGGATAGCACATGGGGTCTTCAACAGGGGGTCAGAGTTATTACAGAGGGGCCACCAAATGTTTGTGTGAAAGGAACATTTTTTGGTCTGTTTGTTTTTACATCAACCGCTTGAACCCTAGCATCCCTATTCTGAGAGGAACATTAGCCGAAAATAGCCGATCTACAAGCTCACAACCTCTAATTCTATTGGAAGCGAATAGCTCTCAATCAGGATTTTCATTCTGATTGAGAGCTGGGGCGGTTTAAACCTTTTGGGAATCAGATCAAACAGGAACATATCAGCATATTAACATTGTTTCTCTCTGGTTGGTATTACTTTGTTTATGGTGTCAATTGATAATAATAATATATGATCCATAGTGATCGATAGAAGAGATGTGACGTCCTACCAGGATTTGCCACCTCAGCCTGCAGAGATGCCATCCACCCATCCGTGCACAACTTGTTCTCTGAGACTTTTATATACCTCTCCATTAATGTGCATCATTTCATGAATGACCGTGGCTTAATTCGAAAGAACAGCAGCAATGCGAATAACCAAGGACACGGTGTCTGTCCATCGAGAAAACTTGACGGAACCATTTTGTGCATGTCAGAAGTTGTATTCTGATTTAACACGGATCACTTTCATTTAGCATCCATGTGAACACATCTCTCGATTATTTCAATTGCTGTGTGGCGCGTTGTGAGCTTGTAGATCGGCTATTTTTCCCCCCCATTTCCTAAAAATAAATAGTTGCGGACATACAAGGTTTCCACCCGATTATGATTACAGAACTAAGTCCAAAAAGTCATGTCTACGTGTATACATGAATTCACTGGCAGATGAGCAAAAGATTATAACACTGACATATCTACAGTAAGTAGATACACAGTGTCATCATTTGTTATTATTATGGTACTTGGAAATGAACTGAATATTTCACAGAAACACTGTACAGGCCATGGGAAGGCTAATAATGCAGACATGTCTATGTCTACGTAGTTATCGTCTCTGTCGGCTGGAAACCTCATATGTCCAAAACTGTTTTCAGGATTCAAATAAAAAAATTGCAAAAGTAGCAGATCTACAAGCTCAAAACGCGCCACTTCGCGCCACGTTTCGAGATTGCAGATCTGCTACTTTTGATGCTTTTGTGTGACGTTGTAGTATTATTAAGTAGGGCATTAATAAAAAAAAAGAAAAAGTTAGAATATGGAGATAAGAGGTTTCTGCCCGACAGCAGCGTTATCATGTCTTCATTTGTTTATGTGGAAACTATTCCAGTATTCCACAGAAACAGAGGCCAGTACATTCTACAGGCCATGGGAAAGGGAGGGATGCTGTGGAAATGACAATGATGTTACTGAATTATTACACAGCTATAATATATCATGGAAACCTTGACCATTACAGGCTCTCTATGGTTCTCAACTTTGGGTCCGGGGTCCACCAGGGGCCCAAATGGACCCTTTATGTACAATGGCCCAGTTCCAATGCCCCCCCCCCCCTGTGTCTGTGGGTTTTATGAATATTAAACCAATGAAAAGTATTAAGAAGAGCTTGTGACTACATAATACAGTAACTGCATGGGATCATTTGGAATGCAATGCAGAATCCTGAAAGGAACGATTTTGGACATAGAAGGTTTCCACCTGACGGCGAGGATATAATATTATGACTCAGGTGCACTTCCTCAGACTGGCGGAGCTTTCAGACAAATTCCATTCATTTTTGGAAACCTTGACATTCACAATATAACACTGATCTTTCTTCTTTTTACCAGTCATGTTAATAATGACGTACAGTATGGCCATGCTGTATGGACAGTTTATGGGCCGGTGTTGCTCTTCAGAAGGTCTTGTCAGTTGTGTGCGTTTGAGAATAATATTAATAATGATAATACATTTCATATTTGACACAGTTCTCGGCCGTTCCCAGACAGGAAATAGCAGAACAGCTGCAGCCAGTCAATGTCACTGTCATCAAGGCCAAGTCAACTGTGGTGAGAAGTACTCTAAAAGTAGCAATACCACCTTGTAGAAACTTGTAAAAGTCCTGTATTGAAAATTGTACTTGAGTAAAAGTACAACCATATTGACATCAAATTATACTTACAGTGTGAAAGTAAAAGTAAAACCTTTTATCGAAAAATAGCAGATCTAACATACTATTTTCAAATCGAGTTGACTGAGTCTAAGTGGCATAAAATGTTATGTCCAATCTGAATGGTATAGTATGTTAATGCAATATAACTTATACAATTGGGGTGGTTGTCTTTTGTCTCCCTGCTCTTCTATTGAGACATTTAGATCGTGTCAATGTCTCACCTGTAGACACAGGATCTGACACGAATTTTGACCTTATGGTCAATATTCAATGTATCCCCTGAGCAAGCAGGCAGGCTCTATTAGCTCAATGGTAAAAATGTCAGCACTTGCACAGGAAACCGGGTTCAAATCCGGGGTAGAAGAGAAAAGTTACATAGGGCAGTTCTAAGTGGTTGGTGTACTGCATGTTTTATATTAAGTCTAAATGTACACGTTAACTTGAAACTAAAGCTGTCAAACAATTGTAGTGGAGTAAAAAAGTAAAACATATACCTCTGACATGTAGTGGAGTAGAAGTATAAAGTATTAAATACTGGAAACAGTCAAGTAAAGTAAAAGCACCTAAAATATATTGTACTTAATTACAGTATACGTAGTTACTTTCTACCACATCCTCCTCCTATGTTTGTTTGAGTTGGAGCGAAGGCAAAACAAAAGGAAGAACTCCCTAGAATGCTTTTCTAGAATTAGAAAATATGATGATTCCTTGACTATGGACATTTAAAAAATGGACCTAATGACCCATGTCTTTGTCACAGAGTCCACCCCATCCCCTACCCCTTTCTCTCTTTAGTCATATTGTATATTCTACTGTGGGAAAGTCTAACTCTATGTCATATTATTTACACACTAGCTTCCTGTCCCCACGCGCACGCACGCACGCACGCACGCACACACGCACGCACGCATGCACCGATGTGGGAAAGCAGGGACTTTCTTATTATACATATATTTTTTCATTCATTCATGTATGGATTAGTTTAATTGGATTTACTAGGTTCCATGGTTCTGGCACCAGGACAATAGTGGATACAGAGTATGTTTAATGGGCCTGGAAGAATCTGGGTCGGCCTGAAGTTTCTTGAGCTTAGCTATTATAATGACCGGTGGATGATGTCAATATGACCATTTGTTTTTCTCACTGTCTATTTGGCTGCTTTCTGCACGAGGGTGACGGGTGCGGAGGTCGGATGCTGGTATGTGCCAGACTGCCAGGACATATAATGGATGAGGCGGTGACCTTTGACCATAGAGGTCGTGACCCGGGCCTTGATGCAGTGGAGGAGGTCATAGAGTGAATAGTTCCCACACTGGCTCCTCCCACTTCCTGTCAGGTTTCCGTGGATACAACACCTCCTCAGAGTAGCACATATTTCACGGTGAAAGGGGAACATTTGACAATTTACTAGCCTGAAGGAAATGTGCGGGGATGCGTTGCGATGTGAGCTTGTAGATCTGCTTCCCGAATAGCCGGAGTGTAAAATATATGGCTTAAGTGGTGAAGCTGGCACAGTGAACATGGTTAGCGTCAGTATACGGTATATACCATCACCATATGGAAACTGGTCATTACATTTTTAATACTGTGATTTTTTTCATGATCATGTGCTGATGTTTTTAGATAGTGATATGGCAGTATTCTGTTTTGTATTACAGTTTTTCACAATTGTTAACACACGTTTCTCAAAACAATAACGGCTTTCTCAAAACTGCACACACAAAACTGAAAACCTCACACACAAAATGCTAAACCCTACACTCCCTTCGCAAGATGACTCTTTGCCATCAAATCTCTTAACTGTTCACAAAATGGAACTCGTGTTTCCATTTGGTACACACAGCCATATTTTCAAATGACACACACATATCATTCATTACAGTACACACAACTAAGCATGTCCTGCACACTACCAGGCATTTACAGCACACTGCAGGGCAAAATTGAAAACACAATCATATAAATGGAACACACCATATGAATGACAATGACTCGGGAGAATGAGCCAGTTCTCCTTTTGTAAAATGACTCAGTGTAGGCCTACTTTTTTCATAGTCAAACATAAAACAAAACACAAATATGCAGCCAAAAATGTTTTATTTCTCTACATGATTTAGGCATCATGCCTCCGGTTCATGTCTGGCCAGAGGGCCTCATCCACATCATAGGCAATGTTCTCCCTGTCCAAGCAGCGTTGGAAGAAACGCCTCGAGTGGCGCATGAAGCCCTGACAGACCTCAACAGTGACTAGAGCTGCAATCGATTTTCACAATTTTTGTATAATGACATTTTTCGATTTAGAATTGGAAAAAAACGTATTATACTAATCGAGAATCGTTTGTTTTGAAAAAATCTGAAAATAATCTGAATCGAAATCGAATCGTGAGATAGCAGAAGATTCACACCCTAACAGTGACGTCGCCACAAGCCTCCTCCATGGCCTGGAGCAGTGGGACCCGGCTCTGTGGGTTCCGTTCATTTACCTTCCACCTCCAAGCTCAAAAGAACTCCTCAATGGGATTCGGGAAAGGAGAATAAGGTCGAAATGTGGGTGGTCCTGGAACCACTCACGCACTGGAGCAGCCCGGTGGTGCAAATTGCTCACCAGACCTGAATGTTTAGAGATTTGACTATCTGTGTGTTGTAGGTTGATGCTTTGAGATTTTACGTGAGAAGTGTGTGCAACAACTGAACATTGTGTGTAGTGTTTGGACAACAAGGTGTGTTGTAGATTGATGCTTTGACATTTTATGTGAGAAGTGTGTGCAACAACTGAACATTGTGTGTAGTGTTTGGACAACAAGGTGATAATGTAATGATAGTGATGAGTGTAAAGAAGGAAAGTCAGAGTCTAATGCAGATAAGGGAGTGTGAAGTAGTGCCAAATTGGGTGGAGCGATTAGTACATGAAGTTAAGGTTGTGAAAATTGTGCCGAATTTTCGCTTTTTGTGTGTTAACAATTGTGAAAAACTGTAATGAAATGCAATTCTGAGGAGCCCTGGCAAATGAATTTCACCCTTCTTTTACTGTAGAGTATTTTTAAAGTGTGATTTCTTGCAATGAGAAGACCATGTTAGCCTCTTGAACCCCAGCATCCCTATCCTGGGGGGAACATTGGCCAAAAATAGCCGATCTGCTGTTTTTTGGCTAATCAGACTCATCTTTATTGTCACATCACAGGTTTACAGGTGTACAGACAGACAGACAGACGGACAGACAGAGAGACAGACAGAGAGAGAGAGACAAACAAACAGAGAGAGACAGACAGACAGACAGACAGACAGACAGACAGACAGACAGACAGACAGAGAAAGAGAGACAAACAGAGAGAGAGAGAGAGAGAGAGAGAGAGAGAGAGAGAGACAGCTGTGCATCTAAAGTGGTGATGGCAGTTGTCAGGGAGGCAGATCTGCACAAGCAGGCGTGTGCAGGAATCCAAAAGACTCACAGCTGAACATAGAGACTTCATCTTTACTACACACACGCGCACGCACCACACTAACAGCAGTAAACATTAGCAGGCACACCCACGCATGTTTTTACTGTCCTTAAAAGTGATCTAATTCCTGCACAGACCACTATGAAGTAGGGAGAGCATGTTGTTGACCAGGTCCCTTAAATGAAGTGCACGTTCATGCATGTGCACATGTACTGCATGTGCACACATGCATCATGTTGTGTTTTTTCAATTCAATTTTTTCAATTCAATTTTATTAAAGTGTCAAATCACAACAAGTTGTCTCAAGACACTTTACATGTAGAGAAGAGACCCGACATCCCACCCTGAGCAAGCAATTTTGCGACAGTGGCAACGAAAAACTCCCTTTTAACTGGAAGAAACGTCAGGCAGACCCTAGGCTCTAGGGTGTTTTCAGGATAAGGTACAATGTTTAGTAGTATAATATTATTATTTGAATTGTGATGATTTGGTGTTGAATGTTAACCCTCACCTTAACATTTTACTGTTTTACTGAGGTTTGACAGGACTTTGGACACACCAGGACAAACCGGGACCGGACGTCCCTGAATCTTAATATTTTATTGTACGACGGCTTCACTTGCAGTAATGAAGTCATGTTGTTAATATACTACAGCACTTGCTTAATATAAAATAGCAGTTATGTACACACAACAGTCAGGAATTCCATCACTGGTCACAAACAAAATATGTCTTACGGTTGCACAGAGTATGACGTCTCATTGCCTACAGCTGTTCTGAAATATGAAAAATGAAACAACATCAAATGAAATATTGGAATGAGTTAAAACCATGTACAGTATGGGCTGTGAATTTGTATTTCTTTATGACAATGGAGCCAAACTGTTTGTAAATAAACACTTCCATAGCTATGTGGACGTGTTTTCTGTTACGGTTGACCTCGTTGTCAGACAGAGAGAGAGAGAGTCAAAACATGCTGCTGAAACCCTGACAGTGAGATTTTGCAGGGTTTGTCATCTGAGCCTAAGTATGGAGCTTACATGTCTGTAGCATGACCCAGAGGATTAGACAGACCGTTTGCTACGTGTGTGTGTGTGTGTGTGTGTGTGTGTGTGTGTGTGTGTGTGTGTGTGTGTGTGTGTGTGTGTGTGTGTGTGTGTGTGTGTGTGTGTGTGTGTGTGTGTGTGTGTGTGTGTGTGTGTGTGTGTGTGTGTGTGTGTGTGTGTGTGTGTGCGTGCGCGTTCCAGAGGGTTTGGCAGGACTTGCGCTCTAACAGGTGTGGGGTGTGTGTCAGTGTGTGTTGGCCTGTGATGGTGAAAGGACTCTTTGTTGTTGGAGATTCACCCACAGGGCGAGGGGGCAACGCCAAGCGAGGCCAACGCCATGCAAGGCCAACGCCATGCAAGGCCAACGCCAGCGGCCCCCACCGCACTTAGCAGCTTAGCGTGGCGTGTGTTTGTGTGTGTGTGTGTGTACTTGTAGACATTGCAAGGACCGTTTTCCTGCATGGTCCTCACAAGAGACACGGTTGTGTTATGGTTAAAAAATAAACATTAAAATCTATGTGTTCAGGTTGGGGTTAGGGTTCAAATTTGACTTTAGATGTGCCTGATTTACTTGGTTGTGTGCTTGTAGATCGACAATTTTCTGCTTCACGTTTTGGGTTAAAAATGACCCTATTATCTTTTTCAAATGGCATTCATAATCCTACATCCTTAAATTTTGACGTTATAATACGTGTGCGTGTGTGTGTTTGTGTGTTTGTGTGTGTGTGTGTGTCCGCACGCGTGCATGTGCGTGTGTGCATGTGCGCGTGTGCGTGTGCATGTGCACGCGCATTTGAATGCGCACGTGCATGCATATCTTACAAAAGGGCTAGTGACTGTCTGTGCCATCTTTCGTCATTTAACTGACCTCTGATGACACTGCATTTCTCAATGACAAAATACAAATACAGGATTCTGTGTGTGTGTGTGTGTGTGTGTGTGTGTGTGTGTGTGTGTGTGTGTGTGTGTGTGTGTGTGTGTGTGTGTGTGTGTGTGTGTGTGTGTGTGTGTGTGTGTGTGTGTGTGTGTGTGTGTGTGTGTGTGTGTGTGTGTGTGTGTGTGTGTGTGTGTGTCTATAGTCTAGTCTGAGTGACTAAGCTCATGACTGTCAGCGACAGTGTTTTTTATGCCTACTCTTTAGCAGTGGCTCTCAAACTTTTGTGTGCATTTGGCAGCAGACTTCCATTTGAAAATATTTTGTGCCAGGGACCCCCATACAAGATTTGTGTTGTTAAAATGTTTCAGAAATATTCAATCATTTTCTCATTTTTTTCAAGATTCTTTGAAAATAGCAAATCTACAAGCTCACAATGTTATAGATCGGCTATTTTCAAATAGCGTACCGGTATGGTTACTTTTGGTCAAACAGATTTTAATGCTATATTAACTGCTTTTAGCTGGGGACCCCCTGGAATCTCCTCAAGGACCCCTAGGGGTCCCCGGACCCAACTTTGAGAACCACTACTGTATAGCATAAGGCCGCTGAAACCTTATGGAAACAATTTGCAATGTTTCACAACACAAGTTATTTTCGGAGCGGTGCGGAGAGGATGCTCAGCAGACCGTAAGAGGAAGTCTGTTTCCTTAACAGGGTATTTTATTTTAAAACACTTCTGGGCTCATTTTAACATCCACCCTGCCTCTTATTTCAGTTGTATTCTTTTCTTTATGTTAGAATTGTTTGTGTAGTGTTGCATTAACTGGAGTCCTGTAAGTCCATGCATGAACTAACTCATTGAAAAATGCATTAGAAGGTCCCTGTGAAGCAGGGACTTTTCCAAAGAGCCGTTTCCTAAACAGTCTAACATGGTTAAAGTGGAGTTTGAAGTTCAAGGGGTTCATAGGCCTACTCTAGGAGAGGTCATGTCTGATCAAATTAATATCAAATATCAAAATATTGAATCAAGTAACTTAATATAGAAATACCTCTTTATGCCTGATTTATTATTTTGTTGTGTGCCGGTGTCTCACACCAAAAACAGCTGTTCTACAAAGCATTGTGAGCTTGTAGATCAGCTATTTTTGGTGTACAACAGTATATATCAGGCTTTATTTCTCTGAGGAAATACTGTGGAAGTGAAAATGCACCACCGTCTTTATACGTATTCTCTATCTGAAAATTAAACTGTGGCACACAAGCACCTGTGCATGTTACTGTAGCTGCCACTGTGCATTTCTTTCTTGTGAAACTGCAACTGCAACTGAAATTTAATGTGATAACAGTTCACAGGAAATGTCTGAGTCTTACTAAAGCTTGACTACACTGCAGAGCTCAAGACCCTGAGGCTAGACAGGAGGGTGTGAAGGGCAGCGATTCTCTCGCATCGCATATTGCATCTTACTAGAAGTGCAGCCGAGCATCGCAATTGCATTAGTCCCCCTCGGAAATGCAATTTCATCGTCACCCAGCAGATGGCTGCTCAGCCGGTCATGATGAGCGCTCAGGGGAGGGGAGCAGTTAGGGGTTAAGAATGAATTGTTCAGGGACACTTCGACACATAGACCGGTGCCGGCAGGCGAATTTCAAATTCTCTGGCCCGTTAAGCTACGGCCGCCCCTTTGAAAAGATCGTTTTTAGCAGTAAGAATTCTTGGGTCTCTTTCTTTGTCAACGACTTTAAAGGTATTGCCTTCTTTGTTATGTAAAGCATGCTTCAAGTTAAAAGTTTTGTCCTCCTGGCTTCCTTTGTGCTACCATTTACTATGCGCCTCTTTTTATTTCTTTCAGAACAAACTGGCGAAGGCTCTGTATGACAACACGGCAGAGTGTAGTGACGAACTGGCCTTTCACAAAGGGGACATTGTGACGGTGATGGATCAGAACGTGGAGGGCACCAGTGGATGGTGGATGTGTTCCCTGTACGGACGCCAGGGCCTGGCCCCCGCCAACCGACTGCAGCTCCTATCGCAGCACTGGTCTTCTCCCAGCCGCCTCGCCGAAAAGGCCAAGTCCGTCGACTGTCCAAACGGTGACAGTCCCCATAACATCTACCAGATCCCCAATGCGCTCAGACCGTCCGCCAACCCGGCTCACGATGGTGGTGATCTGATCTACAAGGTCCCGTCCACGCCTCTGAACGCGCCCAGAAGCCCTCTGCCGTCGGAGGTACCGTTTGTTTTCTTTACAGCTTAGTTCTCAAAGTGCGGAACAGGGACCCTCAGTCCCTGTAAGGAACACACAGACAGACAGACAGACAGACAGACAGACAGGCAGGCAGGCAGGCAGGCATGCAGACAGACAGACAGACAGACAGACAGACAGACAGACAGACAGACAGACATTGATCCCAGGTGGGAAATGCCGTCGCCTGCATGGCATGATCAGATAATATCAGATCAGATAATCACATAATAAAAAGCAGTGCAGATAAGAAGAAATAGCCAACCAGGTAAAAATATAAAGATAAGTAGGGTCCGCAGCTTAATACGTATCAATTTAGGGTCCTAGACATGAAACTGTTTGAGAACCACTGCCCCACAGGTAGCAGAATTATACTGTGTACAATTCTGTGGTTGCCGCCAAAGTGACCCAAACCACATGACCACAGTTCAGACGGTAGCTCTGTCTGTTGCTCCCGGGGTCAGCGTTGGTTCCTTGGGAAGTGTTAACTTTCATGAATCATGATTAGAGAGGGAGGATGTCGCTGAAACGCAAGGTTCTGAAGCCCCCCGCTGACGAAAAGGCTTACAGATGGGGACCAGAGGCCCTCTCCAGCGGGGACAGGCCTTTATGGGCCTCGTAAAGGCAGACTTCAGACACCGTTAAGTGCAAACAGCAGCGCGAGCAGCCGAGGACGGCACAAAACCAGAGGGGTCTGTACCAGAGCCCCGACCGATGCCGGAGTTATGGGTCCGATGTCGATCCAAGATTTTGGAGAGCCCCGTCTAGACCAGTGGTTCCCAAACCCTTTAGCTCAAGATCCAAAAAAGAAAGTTTCACTAGTTTGCCCGGGACCCAAACTAGTGAAAATAGCAGATTTACAAGCTCACAACGCGTCACTTCACGCCGCGTTGTGAGCTTGTAGATCTGCTATTTTCACTACTTCTTAAAAGATTTTTTGATTTATTTATGGAAATTATTTGATTTTTTTTTTCAAAGATTTGTTTATTGACAGAGTACAATGTACATCCATCCATTTTACATTTTATACAGCAATACAAGAAAAAAGACAATGGAAAACAAAAAGACAGAAAACAACCCTCCCCTCCAAACCCACCCCCCACCCCGGAATGGCACAATAAACATCATTGACTACAACAAACTTTGAGTTAATGAAGGCAAAACATCGAGAAAGGAGCCCCAAATTTTGTTATAGGTCTCGGGTTTTCTCCTTACATTGTACAGGATCTTCTCAGGAGTACAATAAGATGAAAGTTCATTCAACCAGTGCTTTTGTGATGGAGAATTTTCAGATTTCCAATTGACAAGGATAATTTTTTTCCCAGCCGTGCTGGCAAGTGAGACAAAATATTTCTTGTGAAAGTTCACATGAATTAAACTGACATCACCCAATATCCAGATCCTGGGGTCAAATGGTACCTCAGATTCTATGACATCCGAAACAGTGGTTATAATGAACTTCCAATGAAAATTATTCGATTGTTTTAGTTTATTTATGAAATACTTAAGATCTTTTTTTGAATTGTTTTTAATTGAGGAAAAGTTGTGATATTTTTTTTACCTTTAGAAACATTTTTGGAATATATATATATATATATATATATATATATATATATATATATATATATATATATATATATATATATATATATATATATATATATATATATATATATTTATATATATATATATATATATATATATATATACGGTATATAGCCTATATACTTTTATGTAGGACATAGGAAAAAATGAATATTTACTTAAATAAAAAAATTGTCCACGACCCTAAGATGGGTCCCGACCCACTGTCTGGGAAACAGTGGTCTAGACCACCGATTACCGTTGTTTTGAATAGCCCGACATAGGGACGCCAGGTTGAAAGTGGTTAAAAATCGGGACACATCGGCTGCATAATTGCAGATAGCGACGTCATCAAAAAAGTCAAATAATGGCCGATTATAATCGACCAAATCGATACATATCGGTGGGGCTCCAGTCTGTATGGGTGCCCGTACCGTCAGAGGGCCGGGACATTCCTCCCCACATGTTCACCATTTCCTCTCCTGCTCCAGGGGTCCCGGGGGCCCCTCCTCCAGGGGCCACGGAAGAGCCAATGAGCAGCATGGTTCTCATTACAGAGCTGGCTTAATTGGTAGAACGCAGGCATAACGGGGGTCCTCTGGTCCTCTGGAGAGCCGTGAGAGAATACGCTGTCCCTGTAAAGGTGCTCATATACCAGCTCAATGACGTAGGTGGAGCTACGATCAAAGGGTTGCAACTTTATTGTCACATCACAGGTCGACAGGTGTAAAAAAAAACATGGGTGAAATCTTATGTCGTACATCTCCTTTCATTTGTAGTTTTCAGGAAAGGGGAAAAGATAGAAAGAAAACAAGGAATGGTCAGAAATGTCACATATTCCTGATAGGACAGGAGCAAAAATATGTGCATGAGGTGAATCGTGTGTGTTGGCCTGTGTCATCTGACATGAATCAGCCTCCACATTCTAGACTGTCTTGTTCACAGGCTTCCATCTCGGTCACATCGTCCAGTCACAGGGGTGAGGTCTACGACATCCCCAACCAGGCAAGACGCACCTCACTCTACACTGTGAGTCTGGACAAAAGGCAGCGTGCTGCAACTGTTATTTATTTTCTTAGCAATTATTCTACTGATTCCTTTTTTTTTGTTTTGCAAAAATAGCATATCTCCAAATTCTTGCTATTTTTGAAAAGCTTTCACAGCCATGTTTCACAGCTATACTCACTTCATTGATTATTTTTTATTATAATCGATTATGTTTAGAATGCATTAAATCGATTGGTTTGATTGTAGAATAAAGCTGTTATTCTTTCATACATCAATGTGTGAATTTAGCGTTCTCTTCCTTTCTTCCGATCATGGGGTGACACAGGCGTCAACAACTCCCAGACAGCTGTTTCGTAAGGCCTCCCTGAGCACCGCGTCTGAGCTGGAGAGACGCCTCAGCCCTCAGGACAGCCTGAGCTGTGGTGACACTGTAAGTGCTTGACTTTAATTATTATTTTTGTATTTAAAAAAATAAATCTATTTATTCATTTTGTTTACATACTGGGGAGAAAATCTAATGGATATTTCTTTTTACAATCAACTAAACTGACTAGTCTGATTAACCCATTAAGACCTGAGGCTGATTCTACAAATGCCTTCTAAATCAGTAGTTCTCACACTTTCAAGATTCTTAAAAAAATCATAGCAATCGTAATTGAGGCAAACGTTTGAAATAATGGTGGTATTGATTTGAAGTCATATCACCCCTATCAGCCCTATTGTATCAACATAGATTATATATCGATATATCATTACATATCGATTATTCTCTCCACCAGGATGACAGGCAGGGAGGCAGACATTATGTTTTTGCCCGTGCCCGACTGTCCGTCCGTGTGTCCGTCCATCTGTGTACAGCTAATCTCTGGAGCTATCAGTGTGAACCTTTGCATACAGACTGCATGGCTTCCAGTTTAAATTTTGCGGGAGGGCCTGGGAAAAAAAAGGGGAAAAAAGCTAAATCATTTATTTTTTGATAATGGTTTTATATTTCTTATAATATCAGCAAATCGACACATTGTTTATAACTGACTAAATCAATGAATCAAAATAACCACTTAAACGTAACTTTTTACCGATCTACAGGTTCATATCGCGTTGTGAACCCCCCGAAATTGATTATTTTACTAAAATCTATTATTTGTCCTAATCGATTAAATCGATAAGTCCGATTAACTGTTGCACCCCTATCATTTTGTTGTTCTTTACAGATGTATGCCGTCCCACCAGCTCCGTCTCAGGACCCCAACTATGACATCCCCGTCCCATCAGCCAACGAGGCCCAGCAGAGGATGCTGATCAGCGGGTACAACACGCTCCCCAACCCCCGCAAGCCAGAGTGGATCTATGATGTACCAGTGTCTCCCGAAAAACCAGGCTCCTACGGAACCATGCCCTCCGTTCTTGGTAAGCTGCCCTTTGCCCTTTTGTTTTATTACGGGGCCAGAGCTCAGCTCTGGACCTGTTTTATTATTCCCTTTATTCTGTTTCTTCTGCCACTTTTCGCAGTTCTGGGTGAACCGTGCTGTCGCTTTTTACGAAACTCGGCCATATGGTAGATGGTCATGAAAAACTATCAAGAAATAAATCTCACAATCTTTCGTCAAAAGGTGGCGCTATAGCATTGCACACAACATGATTGTTGCGAACGCGGAAGGAGGCCTCCGACCAAGTGGAGCTTACTATATCACCGTGCTTGGGTTGTGTGTGTGTGTGTCTGTCCCTTATTTATGGTCTTTCCGTGTGTGTTCACGCTCTCATTGGCTCGCGCCCCCATGTGACTCGAAACTCTGTGCTGAAATGCCAGCAGCTGCACTGCCTGTATACAGCGTGTGTTCACGCTCTCATTGGCTCGCGCCCCCATGTGACTCGAAACTCCGTGCTGAAATGCCAGCAGCTGCACTGCCTGTATACAGCCGGCAGAGTGCGGCAGAGTGCACTACTACAGTGTGGTTGAAATATAGCAGCCTCAGTCAATCTGCGTTCGCTTCCAGCGTTCGCGCGTCTTACTTGTGTCAATTAATGCAAGTGCAATTGTTAAAGGTAACCTGAAATGCTTATTTGAGAGTATGTCTTTTCAATGTATGACATACTTCATTCTGAAAATAGCCGATCTACAATCTCAAAACTTTTCAGATAGCAACGTGTTTCTGAGCTTGTAGATCGGCTGCTTTCACTGGTTCAATTTTATCTTCAACAGACAACCTCAGCCTAGACAAAGCTATAGTACTATAGGTAGTGTTGCAGCCTGTCAATCCGAAGGTTGAGGGATCGATTCCTGTTAATGGCAATAGGTTGAGACGTCCAATCAATCCATTCTGCTTCCATCTTTCTCTCTCTTCAATCTATTATGTTTCCATGTCTCTCTCTCTTCAATCTATTCCTTTTCCATGTCTCTCTCTCCGCCCTTAGATTGTCCGCAATTTTGAGCAGTTTGAAAAACACTTAAACCCAGGATTTTTCATTTATTTGCGTGAAATGGTATCATCTGTTTGACCTCCGTTTTCACTGGATCAGGTCTGTTGTTCCAATGGCTTCCCGCTTAAGTGAATGTTTCACAACAGCAAGGTTGCCGGTTCAAGCCTCCCTTGGTGGAGACTTCATTTAAAGTACATTGCAAACAACAAGACTGTATTAATGAATACATATGCAATTGATAAAGATAACATGAAATGCTTATCTGAGAAGGTATGTTTTTGCAATGTATGACATACTTAATTCTGAAAATAGCCGATCTACAATCTCAAAACCTTTCAGATAGCAACGTGTTTCTGAGCTTGTAGATCGACTGCTTTCACTGGTTCACTTTTATCTTCAACAGACAACCTTAGCCTGGACAAAGCTATAGCACTATAGGTAGTGTTGCAGCCTGTCAATCCGAAGGTTGAGGGTTCGATTCCTGTTAATGGCAATAGGTTGAGATGTCCAATCAATCCATTCTGCTTCCATCTCTCTCTCTCTCTTCAATCTATTATGTTTCCATGTCTCTCTCTCTCTCTTCAATCTATTCTGTTTCCATGTCTCTCTCTCTCTCTCTCTCTCTCTCTCTCTCTTTCTTCAATCTATTCCGTTTCCATGTCTCCCTCTTCAATCTATTCCGTTTCCATGTCTCTCTCTCTCTCTCTCTCTCTTTTGAAGGGCGGCCATAGCTGAGTGGTTAGTGGGCCAGCCTAGGGAGCCAGAGGCCCTAGTTGCCCCAGGTACGATTCCAGGCCAGGCCAGCAAATGAAATTTGTCCCTGAGCAAGACTCTTATCTCTTCAATCTATTCCGTTTCCATGTCTCTCTCTACGATCTACAATCTCACAACTTTTCAGATAGCAACGTATTTCTGAGCTTGTAGGTCGGCTGCTTTCACTGGTTCACTTTTATCTTCAACAGACAACCTCAATCTGTACAAAGCTATAGCACTATAGGTAGTGTTGCAGCCTGTCAATCCGAAGGTTGAGGGTTCGATTCCTGTTAATGGCAATAGGTTGAGATGTCCATTCAATCCGTTCTGCTTCCATCTCTCTCTCTCTTCAGTCTATTATGTTTCCATGTCTCTCTCTCTCTCTTCAATCTATTCCGTTTCCATGTCTCTCTCTCGCTCTCTCTCTCTTCAATCTATTCCGTTTCCATGTCTCTCTCTCTCTTCAATCTATTCCTTTTCCAAGTCTCTCTCTCTCTTTCTCTTCAATCTATTCAGTTTCTCTCTCTCTCTCTCTCTTTCTCTTCAATCTATTCCTTTTCTCTCTCTCTCTCTCTCTCTCTCTCTCTCTCTCTCTCTCTCTCTCTCTCTCTCTCTCTTCAATCTATTCCGATTCTCTCTCTCTCTCTCTCTCTCTTTCTCTTCAATCTATTCCGTTTCTCTCTCTCTCTTTCTCTTCAATCTATTCCGTTTCTCTCTCTCTCTTTCTCTTCAATCTATTCCGTTTCTCTCTCTCTCTCTTTCTCTTCAATCTATTCCGTTTCTCTCTCTCTCTCTTCAATCTATTCCGTCTCTCTCTCTCTCTCTCTTCAATCTATTCCGTCTCTCTCTCTATCTCTCTCTCTCTCTCTCTCTCTCTCTCTCTCTCTCTCTCTCTCTCTCTCTTTCTCATAATTATGTTCTTTTAGAAAGTGAGCAACAGCAACAGTCCACCTGGCCTATTCCCATGGATTGGATCTACCCACCTCACCTGCTGTCATTCCCTCTCAATCCATAATCACACCTGCCCTCACTCACTCCTCATTAGTCTCTCTCTCTTTTTCTCTCTCTCTCTCTCTCTCTCTCTCTCTCTCTCTCTCTCTCTCTCTCTCTCTCTCTCTCTCTCTCTCTCTCTCTCTCTCTATTCCCTGGCCCCGCTTATCGCAGCTATATTATTAACTTGTTATACTCAGATTTGTATCGGGTATAGATTGTGCATTTCTCACTATCAATTTACAATTTAGGCATTTAGCAGACGCTCTTAATCCAGAGCGACTTAAAGTAAGCAAGGTAATCAGTCTAAATGATAAATACATAAATAATCTGTACATTGAAACTATACAAACTATTAGGATGCCATGTCTACAAATGAACCTGGCATCTGTCTACATACCATTCTATCTAAATTATATTCCCTGTGGATGACAATTCTGTTTACCCACATTACTAGGGGTGGATTGTCCAATTTGAACTCTTTTTTTTAAATACATGTTGATATACTGGTAGCTCACTTTAACTACACATACCTGTTAAAGGGTCCTTCACCACATTCATTCCCAGGCAGTGCTGAGATGTCTGTGGTTTCTGTTACTCTTTTCCTAACCCCTTTCCGTTACTACCTGCTGCTGATTGTTTTTTATGATGTTATTTTCTAATATTTTCTTATAATTAACTGTCACTCCCAGCTGTGTTTTGTTTTCTGCATTTGTGCTGTTTCATAACTGCTGTGCTGCCATGACAACATGAAAGGTCTGTCTGTCTGTCTGTCTGTCTGTCTGTCTGTCTGTCTGTCTGTCTGTCTGTCTGTCTGTCTAGAATCAAGACTCAAGAATCAAGAATCACTTTATTTGTCAGTTTCCCTGTGAACTTACATAAAGAATATGAAATACCGTTCCCCCTCAACCACCACTCGCAGTGCACCATAAAACATCAAGCCTAAGAAACATAAAAAAGACCAAAACTCAAACACAACAAAACAAACATCTATCTTTGACTCTCTCTCTCCCAGGTCGTGTGTGGCCGGCACAGAGCTGCCTCTACGACATCCCTAAAGCCGGCTCCTCTGTGCAGCAGTCCCACCAGGACGTCTCCAGTCCGCCCAAGGTGCTTCCCAGAGCCCCTGTCTATAACTGCCTGGCTGCACAGAGGGCGTCACGGGAGCAGGTGTACGCCGTGCCGCCCCAGGAGGGACACAGAGTGCATCCGCTAAGGCCCAGGAACATCCTGGTGCCCGTCAAGGTTGTTTTCCTTTTTTTTCCTCCATTTTTTAATTTTATTTAATTTTGACTTTTGCTTTAATCCATTAAGACCTATTCTACAAATGCCTTCTTAGTTCTCACACTTTCAAGATTGTTCCAAAAAAAATGTTCAGCTTGTAGACGCTGAAATCTAAAATGACAAAGATGCTTTCCCGCGGTTTGAATGAGTTATTGTCTCCGCCAGGCCGAAGGCATGGCGAGAGAGTATGTTTTACCCCCTGTCCGTCCGTCCGTGTGTCCGTGTGTCCGTGTGTGTGTGTGTGTGTGTCCGTCTGTCACCAGCTAATCTCCGGCACCGTTGGCCCGGTCGCTCCGAAACTGTGCACACACACTCCCTGGATGCCAATTCAGAACTTCTGCCCCAAATCTTTCACATGGGCCTGTTATAGCGCCACCAGGAGGCCGATTTGTGCAAAACCCATTTTTTTAATATTACTCCTACAAATGTTATCCAAACGTCATGCAAATCAGTACACAGTATCACTATAGTCATGTGATCAACATGGATCTGTCCAATTTCCCATATTCTATCCTCATTGCCTAAGGTTGGCTTCCAAAGTTTGCAGGATTGGTCCGTTTTGAACAAAATGCCTCAAAGTATACACACAGCTTGCGATTTCCGTGAAATTTCACACGCACATTCCCACTAAGCCGAGGAAGAAATGCCACCCTTCTCAAATTGGCCTGTTATAGCGCCACCAGCAGGTCTAATGTAGCAAAACACATTTTTGGAACAAAATGCCTCAAATCATGAATGCAGTGTCAATGCAAGAATAAATGGCACGGTTGGCACCCTTTTCACATTGGCCTATTATAGCGCCACCAGGAGGCCAGAATAACGTACCTGACCTGGCGGAGACCTGTGCTCCGAGGAGCACTTTTTCTAGTTTCTTTTTAGTTTTGATTCGTTTTTCCATGTGGTTTTGCTGGCTTAGCTACTTTAGTTTTTATTTTGTGAAAAGGCTTCGTTTTATCTTAGTTTGTATTGGTGTTATTGTAAGTTTTGTTATTTATAGTAATTGGGTAACATTTTTCATGAATCTTCAAATATAGCAAAGATAGTCAGACACACACACACACACACACACACACACACACACACACACACACACACACACACACACACACACACACACACACACACACACACACACACACACACACAGGTTTTGTGAATTTGTGAATAACCCTGGATCCCTGGTGCCTCCTCTGTCCAGGACCGGGCGGGCAGTGTGGACTCCCAGCTGCTGGAGGACGATGACAGAAGCACCTCCTCCTCGTCCAGCAGTCAGAGGAGCAGCACCTCCTCCACCAGCAGCTCCTCCTGTGACTCCCTGGCCTTGAGCTCCTCCTCCTCGTCCTCGCCCGAGCCTCCCATGCGCCAGGTGACCCTGGGCCAGGGGGAGGCGGGCCGCAGGCTGCTGGACCTCCAGGAGGGCGTGTGCCGCGCGGTGCCGCGCCTCATGGAGTTCGTCAGCAGCCGCTGGAGGAGGCGGGAACATCTGGAGAAGCACCTGGACGCCATCAGGGAGGCGGCGGAGGGCGTGGCCTGCTCGCTGACCTGCTTCGTCAACTTCGCCCTGGACGTCAAGGGCAACGCCTGCCGCCTGACCGACGCCAACCTGCAGGTAGGAGGCCCTGTCGCCATTGTTGCGTAATCGCCTGGTCGCAATTATTTGAGATAATTGGAATTATTTTTGCATAATTTAATGCATTCATCTGGATGAATTCATCTGTTGAACAATTGCGGAAATGTTGCGATGCGAGTGCGACACGCTGTGAGCTTTTAGATCCGCTATTTATGCTATTACATCATTAAATGTATGGCCTGTTTTGGCCATAATACATTTTGATTATTGGTGCTGGTCATTGTCAGTCTTTTTTTTCTTTTTTATGTAAGTTATTTGATTTGATTTGATTAGATTTTGGTCAAAGAAATACAAGTAACAGCGGCACTATGTAACTTTCATTGAATAAATAAAATAACATTTTGTCCAATCTGTATGGTAGAGTATGTTAATACAATATAACTTACAAGTGGTTGTATTTTGTCTCCCTGCTCTTCTATTGACACATTTAGATCGTGTCAAATGTCATGTCTCACCTCAGCCTGATCTCCAGAGAATACCGTAACATTGCACGGAACAGTGCACTTCATTCCGTGGATAGTCGCCTCGGAACTCCCAAATTGCGTGCATATGTACGGCGAGTCCCACGGTGGGCGTAACCAGTCGCAACACGGAAAAACCCGGAAGCAGAGCAGTCCCCACAATAAAATGTACGATTCTGTGCCTATCGGTACATAACTCAAACGGCGCTGAGTAGGCACAGGCGAATGTCCCACCGTTCAGGACGGCAACTCGGTCGCCTTAGCTCCCTCGGTGGTCCTTCACGGGGGGACAATTCGCCTGTGACTGCGCGCCTCCGAAATGGTTTTGTCACAAGGCAGCGCCGTACCATATGCACGCAATTCGGGAGTTCCGAGGCGGCTATCCACGGAATGAAGTGCACTCGTTCCGTGCAATGTTACGGTAATCTCTGGAGATCGGGTTGCTCACCTAGACACAGGATCTGACATGAATTTTGACCTGATGGTCAAGATTCAATTTATCCCCTGAGCCAGCAAGCAGGCTCTATTACCTCAATGGTAAAACAGACATTCAAATCCGGGATAGAAGAGGAAAGTTACATAGGGCAGCTTTAAACCCAGGATATACACATAAAAAGTGTAACGAAACACATTTCCAATGGTCCTGCATTTCCATATCTGCGCTGTGCAATTTTACACATTTTACAAAGCCTAAAAGCCAAACAGAAATGTATATATTTCATTGATTCGCTTCCAATATTCAATGCCAAAAAAAAAAAACACAATTAAATAATTAATTACAATTAATTGTACAACAGTTAATCGACAACTAAAATGTCATGATCGTGACCCCCCCCCCCCCCCCCCCCCCCCCCTCTCTCTTACCTGCAGGCCCGCATCCACAAGCAGCTGTCGGTGGTGGCCGACTCCGGCGTGATTCTGCAACAAACGGTCAACGCTCTGGGGGCCACGGGCTGGCCCCTGGACGCTCTGTCCCAGGACCCCACGCAGGCTCAGACCCCGGACCAGCTGGAGCGCTTTGTCATGGTGGCTCGCACCGTGCCGGAGGACGTGAAGCGCCTGGTGTCCATCCTCAATGCCAACGGGAAGCTTCTGTTCAGGCCCGCTCAGAAAGAGACGCCCGCCGCGGAGCGGCCGCACGTCCACAGCGGTCCTAAGACCAGTGTGTCTGACCCCACAGAGGACGATAATGACTATGTTCAGCTACAGGTGAATAAGCTGTTTTTTTAAGCCTCTGTAACTCATTCGTGATAACAAAAGAGAAATTGGGTTGGGTAAATTATTATATTTTCCAAAAACATTTAAAAATCAATGTATTTCCAGAAATAAAAAAAGCTATAATTTTAAAAACAAATGGTGTTGTGAACTTGTAGATTGAATATTTTCACTATTTTGAAATAGGACTTCATAAGGTTGGGTCGTAGGTAGAGGCAGAAACCTCTTATCTCCATAATATTCTAACAGTTTTTTCGTAAATGAATGCCCTACTTGATCATACTACAGCGTCACACAAAAGTATCAAACGTAGCAGATCCTCAAGCTCGTTCTGAGCTCGTAGATCTGCTACTTTTGCTATTTTTGAATTTGAATCCTGAAAAGTAACAGTTTTGGACATAACTGTATAAGGTTTCCACCCGACAGAGTCTATTTATCTTTTGGCTATCAAGCTGAAACGTTTTGGAACCATTGCTTTAGTTAAATGAATGATAACCATACATAAGGGCTCAGCCATCCTAATAATGGAAGTCCAATTGCTTTTGACTTTAATTTCTCATTCAGACCAAGAGTGACTTTGAAACGCAACAAAAGAAAGTGCAGGGGAATCCGATGGAAAATAGCACCACATCAACTAACAAAAACATTCAGGTATGTATTTTGTCATGGAAAATATTAATATCCAGTCAGGGTGAAGTGTTGAGAATTTATGAAGAAGATTCGGACAGAGTAACAGCATACAAATCATAAGAACGGGCCTCCTGGCCTGTTCCAGCAGCCTTTTTGCATAGCTTGCTTCTGTGGTGGTCTCCTCTCTGTTCTCCATCGTCTGGATCTGGTCCGGATCTGCTTTCAAAAAGTCCTTCACCCTTAAGTTCTTTTGGTCAAGTATCCATCTATGGTGAAGATGGAATATTGACCCTGCTCACAGTGCCAATTGTAATGGAAAATATTAATATCCAGTCAGGGTGAAGTGTTGAATACAGTCGAATACTCTAACAGAGATGCTATTCCAAATGGTCATATAAGGTATGAACTAAAGATAAGGGCGACAGAGTGAGAGTAAGCGTGGAGGAGTCAGCTCGGCTGTTAGATTGTTAGTTCTCTCTCCTGATTGGATGAATTTGGCAACCCACCTGAAAATGTATTTTCTGTTTATTAAAGAGCTGGAGAGACGGGGAGACCACTCCATTGCAATGATTACTCACAATCACAATCACAATATATACCAAAAATGTATAAATGAAAAATACTTATACCACCTTTAACATTACCTTTGTCAAAATGTATATGGGGGACATTACATTGTGTCATCACATCCATCTCATTCCACCCATTCCACCTTCTCTGCCTCCCCTCCCCTCCCAGGCGGATCAGAAACGGCGTTCCTCGGGGGGTCGGGTCGGTACGTTGGAGCAGCAGAAGCCCACCCTGTCGGAGCACTGCAGGCTGTACTTCGGTGCCCTCCAGAAGGCCATCGGAGGGCTGGTGGGCAGCCTGGGGGACAGCCAGCCCCCCGAGAGGTTCATCTCCCACAGCAAGCTGGTGATCATGGTGGGACAGAGGCTGGTGGACACACTCTGCAGGTATAGGGTCGCCATCATGACATTTCAGTTCAGGGGTCTTCAACGTTTTTCAGACCAAGGAAGGACCCCTCAGCAGAGAGAGAGAGAGATGAGGCAGGGACCCCCCACTACATGTATAAATTGTGTTGCAGATTAAACTTTTTGAACCAGTTAACCACTTAAACCCACAATACTTAAAAACGTATACTTGGGTCTGCTTTTTTTCTCCCCCCTACACCAAACCTCTTTGCCGAAAATAGCCGATCTACAACGCCTTGCAGTGCGAGGCGTTGTGAGCTTGTAGATCTGCTATTTTCGGCTAATGTTCCCCCCAGAATAGGGATTCTATGGTTCAGTGGTTATTGGTTAATGTAAAAAAATAAACTTTCTATCACAGAAAGATTTGGTGACCCCCCGGTAGTAACTCTGAGGACCCCCTAGGGGTCCCGGACCCCCTGTCGAAGACCCCTGTTTACTAATAGGAGATTTATTACCGGATCGGCCCTGTGGATCGGCTCGTGTGAGCTTATGGGTCGGGTTTTCAACATGAATTCCCACAGATTGAATAAACAATTACGCCCCCAAAAAATTGACGATCTCAAATAAGTACATGCGATCAGTAATTATGTAATAATCATGACCTGTGGTGTGTGTGTGTGTGTGTGTGTGTGTGTGTGTGTGTGTGTGTGTGTGTGTGTGTGTGTGTGTGTGTGTGTGTGTGTGTGTGTGTGTGTGTGTGTGTGTGTGTGTGTGCAGGGAGGCTCACAACAACAACAACAACAAGGGGGGCAGCAGTCAGAGCCTGCTGTGTAAGAGCAACCACCTGTGTGCCATGCTGAAGCAGCTGGCCGTCGCCTCCAAGAAGGCGGCGCTGCACTACCCGGACCGCCAGGCTCTCCTGGAGGCCCAGGACTTCGCCGCCGAGCTGGCTCAAAGGGCACAGCACTTTCGCATATCGCTCGACCTCTGAGCCAGTGGTTCTCAAAGTTTTTTTTAAAATTCTTATTTCAAGGACCCACCGTAACTATAGCCTGGCATGGCCAGACCAGAGCCTTATAAGGAGAGTTGCGTCACCTCCGTTCACTTCATCGGGCCAGTCTTCTACAGAGCCTTCTATTGGCGAATAGTGACAAAGCCCTGAACCGGAAGTTCACGGAATGCCCTGGAGTCTATGAGCGTTTGTCACTATTTCGAGTTTACATGAACCATGTGAGTGACCGGTGCTGTTTTCTGCCCCCGAGGTGGCGCAACTCTCTAATTTAACAAGGCTCTGGACCAGACTAATATCACTGCGTAGATATTAGTCTGGAACTTCGGTGCGGAAGATTCATTTCCAAGGGGCGGTTACAAACGGATTCAAACGTCACAGCAAAACTTTGAATAGCGGGCTCTGATTGGTCACCCACAACTCTGGGGTGAGTGAAATGTAATTCAAAGCGAAGAGGCCCAGACCAATCTGCCCAGAGCTATTTATTATGTTTTAGCTGTGGCAGATTTCTCTGGTTTCCAGGCTACCCCGTAACTATGAGAGTGTACGAATGTGTACACTACAGAGCAAGACCTGCAAGGGTCCGTTTAGGAACCCCCTCATTGAGAACCTGAGGGTCCCTGGACCCCACTTTGAGAACCACATCTCTGAGCACACGGAACTGAGTGACAGAGATTTCAGTGTTTACCAAACTGACTCTAGAATAGTGAATCTAAAAGCTCACAGTGCGTCCTGAAGTGGCACGGTGTGACTGAGCTTCTAGATCGGCTATTTTCACAAGGTTTAAGTGGTTAATTCATTATGTATTGTATTTTGAGGTTTGGGTCCCGGTGAGATAACAAGACTTTTGACAGTCTCTTGACAGAGATAATACAATTATACAAATTGGACATCTGTCAGTCTTGTCCGAGGCTATAGGATCAGAGCTGTATATTGATTTCTACATATTATCAGCAAAAACTGTATTTTATACAGTAGCTAGTCATGGGTATTTAGTAATCTGCTTGTTCAGACATTTCATATTCACCTCCCGCTGAATGGTTTTTATTGCATAGCTTCACTTGTTAGGAAGGTTCTCTCACTTATATTATATCCATTACAATTTAATGAATGCAATTACTGTAAGTGTAAATACTAGTAATTAACCACACTATGGCAAGAAGGATATCGTTGCTGTCGGGCAGAAACCTCCATGTTATCTCCATATTCTAACTTGAAAGGCGACGCAAAGCGACAAGTTTGGAGCTTGTAGATCTGATACTTTTGAATTTGAATCCTGAAAAGTAACAGTTTTGGACGTAGGAGGTTTCCAGCCGACAGAGACGATATGTTTATGGACTGTAATGCTTAATTTGTAGTAAGTCCTCAGGTGACTTACAGTTTCAGTTTTTTCAAATAAACAGATTCATTACAGACCTGGAGTTCCAAAACAAATTGCACATTCACAATGGCATCAGTTAGGCCAAATTTGAGACACAATTAATGTATATAATATATTTTGCTTTTATATAATTTACATCCATTTCATATTGTTTGTTATTTGAGTATGTTGTATTGTGTAGGCTATGACCCTCCAGGTTTTATGTTTGTATGCTCTTTTTGTGAATATCTATGTAAATAACTCAAATCATGTGTTATGCATTCCCACGGTACTTTTGAATACAATGTTATTGATATTCAGATTAAAGGAAAAAAATAAAGACTGGATGTGTGTTTATATCTCATAGAAATACAAATGTTACAAAGAGGAACGTGGGAACTCTGTTGGAGAGACCAGAAAGAATTGTACTGCCCTCTACTGGTATCTTTCCTACCATACACCACCCAGCAGAGAATGCTCTGTATGGCCAAAAAAAAAACCTTATGGACATGTTTGCCTGAAAATGAATCTTTGAAATATTTCATAGTTTTAGACATATACTCCTTTTAAAGTTCAGACATTTATAATGGAGCCCAATGGCAGATTTTGGCACCTCAAAAAAACACTTTCATTTCATCTAGAAACTCCATTCACACTTTTTTATAATTCAGCTTGTTGTGGACACACATGCTTGAACTTTTTACTTTGAAATGTTTTGTAGTTTTTGAGATATTCAACTTTTAAAACATACATCTGAAAACTTTGGCACCTCGCTGTTCCTTCATACTTTAACCTATATAAACTTGATTCACAATTCAGAAATTCCACCTTACTGTGGAAATGCATGCTTGAGATTTTTACTTTGAAATAATTTGTAGTTATTACCAACACATCATTTTGGACCGGTCGCTGCTGTCCAAAATCACATACTAACTACTATTTCATCATCATCATCATCATCATCATCATAACCTTTATTTCAACTCGGAGTACAGTTGAGGGCAAGCCCTCATTTTCAATGTAGCCGAGATACAACATAATCAGCATAATCAACAGGAATACATTTACATACATCAATTAATAATCAGAGAATAGAAATACTCAGTATTTCAAAGAAAGAACAGGAACATTACATAAAATAGTTACAGTCTGGTACAAAGGTGCTGGAAACCATTGCTCTATATTGACCCAATGAGGGCAGTAGCCTGATTTTTAGGGACTTCTGAAGCTCATTCCAGGCAGATGGTGCACTAACAGAGAATGCTGCCTTGCCTAGCTCTGAATTCGCAAATGGAACCTTGAGCGTCAGGAAGTCACTCGAACGGGTCTGGTGGGTACTAGGCTTCTGATCCAACATATTACAAATATATGGGGGGAGCATTCCTGAGATAGCTTTAAAAATAAACAGATACCAGTGCTTATCACGCCTCACAGAGAGTGAGGATAAGCCTGCGTTCTCATAAAGAGTACAGTGATGTGTACCATAACTGTCACCAGTTACCCACCTTAAGGCAGAGTGGTACACTAGTGTCGAGGTGCTTTAAAGTTGAAGGGGCAGCAATCCTATAAATAATGTCCCCTAGTCTAACACAGAAAGAAAAGTGGCTTCAATAATAGTTTTTTTTGCAGGATGCAGGAACGCACGCTTTATTCCTATAGAGAAAACCAATTTTCTGTCTTAGTTTATATTATAACTCGGCTGTTAGATTGTTAGTTCTCTCTCCTGATTGGATGAATTTGGCAACCCACCTGAAAATGTATTTTCTGTTTATTAAAGAGCTGGAGAGACGGGGAGACCACTCCATTGCAATGATTACTCACAATCACAATCACAATATATACCAAAAATGTATAAATGAAAAATACTTATACCACCTTTAACATTACCTTTGTCAAAATGTATATGGGGGACATTACATTGTGTCATCACATCCATCTCATTCCACCCATTCCACCTTCTCTGCCTCCCCTCCCCTCCCAGGCGGATCAGAAACGGCGTTCCTCGGGAGGTCGGGTTGGAACGTTGGAGCAGCAGAAGCCCACCCTGTCGGAGCACTGCAGGCTGTACTTCGGTGCCCTCCAGAAGGCCATCGGAGGGCTGGTGGGCAGCCTGGGGGACAGCCAGCCCCCCGAGAGGTTCATCTCCCACAGCAAGCTGGTGATCATGGTGGGACAGAGGCTGGTGGACACACTCTGCAGGTATAGGGTCGCCATCATGACATTTTAGTTCAGGGGTCTTCAACGTTTTTCAGACCAAGGAAGGACCCCTCAGCAGAGAGAGAGAGAGATGAGGCAGGGACCCCCCACTACATGTATAAATTGTGTTGCAGATTAAACTTTTTGAACCAGTTAACCACTTAAACCCACAATACTTAAAAACGTATACTTGGGTCTGCTTTTTTTCTCCCCCCTACACCAAACCTCTTTGCCGAAAATAGCCGATCTACAACGCCTTGCAGTGCGAGGCGTTGTGAGCTTGTAGATCTGCTATTTTCGGCTAATGTTCCCCCCAGAATAGGGATTCTATGGTTCAGTGGTTATTGGTTAATGTAAAAAAATAAACTTTCTATCACAGAAAGATTTGGTGACCCCCCGGTAGTAACTCTGAGGACCCCCTAGGGGTCCCGGACCCCCTGTTGAAGACCCCTGTTTACTAATAGGAGATTTATTACAGGATCGGCCCTGTGGATCGGCTCGTGTGAGCTTATGGGTCGGCTTTTCAACATGAATTCACACAGATTGAAGAAACGATTACGCCCCCAAAAAATTGACGATCTCAAATAAGTACATGCGATCAGTAATTATGTAATAATCATGACCTGTGGTGTGTGTGTGTGTGTGTGTGTGTGTGTGTGTGTGTGTGTGTGTGTGTGTGTGTGTGTGTGTGTGTGTGTGTGTGTGTGTGTGTGTGTGTGTGTGTGTGTGTGTGTGTGTGTGTGTGTGTGTGTGTGTGTGTGTGTGTGTGCAGGGAGGCTCACAACAACAACAACAACAAGGGGGGCAGCAGTCAGAGCCTGCTGTGTAAGAGCAACCACCTGTGTGCCATGCTGAAGCAGCTGGCCGTCGCCTCCAAGAAGGCGGCGCTGCACTACCCGGACCGCCAGGCTCTCCTGGAGGCCCAGGACTTCGCCGCCGAGCTGGCTCAAAGGGCACAGCACTTTCGCATATCGCTCGACCTCTGAGCCAGTGGTTCTCAAAGTTTTTTTTTAAATTCTTATTTCAAGGACCCACCGTAACTATAGCCTGGCATGGCCAGACCAGAGCCTTATAAGGAGAGTTGCGTCACCTCCGTTCACTTCATCGGGCCAGTCTTCTACAGAGCCTTCTATTGGCGAATAGTGACAAAGCCCTGAACCGGAAGTTCACGGAATGCCCTGGAGTCTATGAGCGTTTGTCACTATTTCGAGTTTACATGAACCATGTGAGTGACCGGTGCTGTTTTCTGCCCCCGAGGTGGCGCAACTCTCTAATTTAACAAGGCTCTGGGCCAGACTAATATCACTGCGTAGATATTAGTCTGGAACTTCGGTGCGGAAGATTCATTTCCAAGGGGCGGTTACAAACGGATTCAAACGTCACAGCAAAACTTTGAATAGCGGGCTCTGATTGGTCACCCACAACTCTGGGGTGAGTGAAATGTAATTCAAAGCGAAGAGGCCCAGACCAATCTGCCCAGAGCTATTTATTATGTTTTAGCTGTGGCAGATTTCTCTGGTTTCCAGGCTACCCCGTAACTATGAGAGTGTACGAATGTGTACACTACAGAGCAAGACCTGCAAGGGTCCGTTTAGGAACCCCCTCATTGAGAACCTGAGGGTCCCTGGACCCCACTTTGAGAACCACATCTCTGAGCACACGGAACTGAGTGACAGAGATTTCAGTGTTTACCAAACTGACTCTAGAATAGTGAATCTAAAAGCTCACAGTGCGTCCTGAAGTGGCACGGTGTGACTGAGCTTCTAGATCGGCTATTTTCACAAGGTTTAAGTGGTTAATTCATTATGTATTGTATTTTGAGGTTTGGGTCCCGGTGAGATAACAAGACTTTTGACAGTCTCTTGACAGAGATAATACAATTATACAAATTGGACATCTGTCAGTCTTGTCCGAGGCTATAGGATCAGAGCTGTATATTGATTTCTACATATTATCAGCAAAAACTGTATTTTATACAGTAGCTAGTCATGGGTATTTAGTAATCTGCTTGTTCAGACATTTCATATTCACCTCCCGCTGAATGGTTTTTATTGCATAGCTTCACTTGTTAGGAAGGTTCTCTCACTTATATTATATCCATTACAATTTAATGAATGCAATTACTGTAAGTGTAAATACTAGTAATTAACCACACTATGGCAAGAAGGATATCGTTGCTGTCGGGCAGAAACCTCCATGTTATCTCCATATTCTAACTTGAAAGGCGACGCAAAGCGACAAGTTTGGAGCTTGTAGATCTGATACTTTTGAATTTGAATCCTGAAAAGTAACAGTTTTGGACGTAGGAGGTTTCCAGCCGACAGAGACGATATGTTTATGGACTGTAATGCTTAATTTGTAGTAAGTCCTCAGGTGACTTACAGTTTCAGTTTTTTCAAATAAACAGATTCATTACAGACCTGGAGTTCCAAAACAAATTGCACATTCACAATGGCATCAGTTAGGCCAAATTTGAGACACAATTAATGTATATAATATATTTTGCTTTTATATAATTTACATCCATTTCATATTGTTTGTTATTTGAGTATGTTGTATTGTGTAGGCTATGACCCTCCAGGTTTTATGTTTGTATGCTCTTTTTGTGAATATCTATGTAAATAACTCAAATCATGTGTTATGCATTCCCACGGTACTTTTGAATACAATGTTATTGATATTCAGATTAAAGGAAAAAAATAAAGACTGGATGTGTGTTTATATCTCATAGAAATACAAATGTTACAAAGAGGAACGTGGGAACTCTGTTGGAGAGACCAGAAAGAATTGTACTGCCCTCTACTGGTATCTTTCCTACCATACACCACCCAGCAGAGAATGCTCTGTATGGCCAAAAAAAAAACCTTATGGACATGTTTGCCTGAAAATGAATCTTTGAAATATTTCATAGTTTTAGACATATACTCCTTTTAAAGTTCAGACATTTATAATGGAGCCCAATGGCAGATTTTGGCACCTCAAAAAAACACTTTCATTTCATCTAGAAACTCCATTCACACTTTTTTATAATTCAGCTTGTTGTGGACACACATGCTTGAACTTTTTACTTTGAAATGTTTTGTAGTTTTTGAGATATTCAACTTTTAAAACATACATCTGAAAACTTTGGCACCTCGCTGTTCCTTCATACTTTAACCTATATAAACTTGATTCACAATTCAGAAATTCCACCTTACTGTGGAAATGCATGCTTGAGATTTTTACTTTGAAATAATTTGTAGTTATTACCAACACATCATTTTGGACCGGTCGCTGCTGTCCAAAATCACATACTAACTACTATTTCATCATCATCATCATCATCATCATCATAACCTTTATTTCAACTCGGAGTACAGTTGAGGGCAAGCCCTCATTTTCAATGTAGCCGAGATACAACATAATCAGCATAATCAACAGGAATACATTTACATACATCAATTAATAATCAGAGAATAGAAATACTCAGTATTTCAAAGAAAGAACAGGAACATTACATAAAATAGTTACAGTCTGGTACAAAGGTGCTGGAAACCATTGCTCTATATTGACCCAATGAGGGCAGTAGCCTGATTTTTAGGGACTTCTGAAGCTCATTCCAGGCAGATGGTGCACTAACAGAGAATGCTGCCTTGCCTAGCTCTGAATTCGCAAATGGAACCTTGAGCGTCAGGAAGTCACTCGAACGGGTCTGGTGGGTACTAGGCTTCTGATCCAACATATTACAAATATATGGGGGGAGCATTCCTGAGATAGCTTTAAAAATAAACAGATACCAGTGCTTATCACACCTCACAGAGAGTGAGGATAAGCCTGCGTTCTCATAAAGAGTACAGTGATGTGTACCATAACTGTCACCAGTTACCCACCTTAAGGCAGAGTGGTACACTAGTGTCGAGGTGCTTTAAAGTTGAAGGGGCAGCAATCCTATAAATAATGTCCCCATAGTCTAACACAGAAAGAAAAGTGGCTTCAATAATAGTTTTTTTTGCAGGATGCAGGAACGCACGCTTTATTCCTATAGAGAAAACCAATTTTCTGTCTTAGTTTTGTACAAGGTTTTCGATGTGATATTTAAAAGATAATTTTTCATCCATGCCAGATGCCAAGGTATTTATACTCTGAGACCCTCTCAATTATAGAGCCACTTGAAGCGATTATAGTTAGATTGTCACGGTTGGTGGTTTTAGCCCTAGAGAATACCATGAGCTTGCTTGCATTAAGTAGGCCTACAAGCCTAAGCTCAACCAGGGCATCCTGGAGAGCATTGAATGCAAGCTGCAGCTTCATATTGGCAAGCTGGGCTGAGTCTGCGACACAATATATAACCGTGTCGTCGGCATAAAGATGTGCATGACAGTCATTCAGAGTGGAGATAATATCATTTATATACAGCGTAAAAAGGACAGGCCTAAAATTGAGCCTTGGGGGACACCCATGGAGACTGGCCGGAACTCCGACTGAGTGCTCCCGGACTTCACCTATTGATATCTACCATGTAAATAATTGTGAAACCAATCGGTGGCTACTCTGCTAAAACCAATATTGTGCAATTTATGAAGTAGTATGTTGTGATGTACGGTGTCAAATGCTTTAGATAAGTCCACAAAGAGGGCGGTGCAGTGCTGTTTTTTGTCCAGAGCAGTTAAAATGTTGTTTGTAACTAGGGTGACAGTAGCCCTAGAATGTCTGTGATCTTACATACATTTCATGTATTCCAAATACATAGTAATAGATCACCCTGGACGACGCGCTGTGTAGTGACGATCTGCACGGCCGTAAAAGTGCTCTAAACTCCGTCTGTACCCAATAATTAATTCCTAAGACTTGGAGTCAGATATTGTCCTCTAGTTTCATATCCATTTGAAAGTTCTGCCAGTGTGTATAGTCAAATATCTCCACTTTTCCACGAGCTGCACACGGACGACTTTCTGTACGGGGTAAGGGGCCTGGAAGGAGTGCAGGACTGAATATATGTAAACTTCCTTTAGGACGCACAAATGTTTGGGACACACAATTGGCAGATGGAGAGATTCATTACCCCGCACCAATCACAAGCACCTCAATTGTGTGCCCTATTCGTTTGTGCTTCCCTGTGTCAATTTGTTATGACGTTTGTGATGACTAGAGGATGTTTGGGTAAATTCGGTCCTTCACTCAAGTCGTGCCCCTCGCCCGTACAGAAAGTCGTCCGTGTGCAGCTCGTGGAAAAGTGGAGATATTTGACTAAACACACGTTTAGTCAAATGAAACAAGAGGACAATATCTCTGACTCCAAGTCTTAGGAATTAATTATTGGGTGAGTACAGACGGAGTTTAGAGCACTTTTACGGCCGCGCAGATCGTCACTAAACAGTGCGTCTTCCAGGG
>NC_137612.1:42863513-42883513 GCF_963280865.1 Gymnoscopelus braueri | reverse complement strand
TGAGAGTAACTGATCGTGTCATTGTCACACACCGGTTTCTGATTGGCCGGGCTGCTTGGCCTTGACTTTGTGTGAGTAGCGTTTGCGAAGCGCCCTGGAGAAGCTGTCGACGTGACAACAGAAAGGGGAGGAGCCGTCGCCGACACACTCGTCCCAGAACAACAGCAAGTCCCTGCTTCTCTGTGACTGAGGAAGAACTGCAGACAAAACACAACAAATAAACCTACTGACTGACTGACAGACAGACAGACAGACAGACAGACAGACAGACAGACAGACAGACAGACAGACAGACAGATACTGACTGTCGCTGGTAGAGATGTTGTCATTCTTCTCCAGCAGCAGACAGTTGATGTGTTCCAACACTGCAGCCTGTAGTGTCATCTCCTCCAGCAGCTCTCTGACAGACAGACTGAAATCCACTGCACTCACTGCCTGGAACACACAACACCACACCACACCACACCACACCACACCACACCACACCACACCACACCACACCACACCACACCACACCACACCATAACACAACACCACACAACACGCTCCATTTGACCAATTCATTTTTATAATCATGCACCTTATAGTGTACATTATACATAATATATCATACATTATGAATCATTAGACCGGTGCCCGTTAGGCAGTGTGTTTCAGCGTGTTTCTACCTGTAGCAGGATGGTACAAATGTCCAGGTGAGTTTCCAGTGTCTGGTCAAGACTCCAGTTCCCAGAAGTCAGTGGGGCGATTGTCAGTTCCTCCTCCGAAGCTGATTGGCTGTCGTGAGAGAGAAGACCCATGCTTCTCAGAGTGCTCTGCTGGAATGAACTGATTCTATTGGAGAACAAACGGGAGTGACAATGACAGAGTGACAATGACAGAGTGAGGTCACTGAATAGGACATCAGTTTTCCATAGGCCACAAACTGTCAATCAAACAAACAAATGTTTGGATTTGTCATGGTTAGTAATCATTACATTTTACATGTCTAATCCATACCCTGTCTCTTTGAGTCTCAGGCTACCCAGACAGGAAGTGTCATCGTCTGACAGGAAGTCAAAGCTGCCCAGGACTTCCTCCACGGCCAGAGTCTCCTCTGATGATGATGTTGAGCTCTTTAACAGAGACAAGTCATTCTACAGGGCACACACACACACACACACACACACACACACACACACACACACACACACACACACACACACACACACACACACACACACACACACACACACACACACACACACGTACAAAGACATACAGGGATGGAGAATGTCAGAGGATGTTCAAATGTATGTTTCTTCGTGCTTGTGTGCGTGTGCGTGTGCGTATGTGTGTGTGTGTGTGTGTGTGTGTGTGTGTGTTTGCTCGCTCACTCGCGTGCGTGCATGTGTGCGCGCGTACGTGTACATGCGTGCGCGCCTATTTAAAGACGTATAGATGTATGCGACTCTGGGTGGATGTACCTTCAGTATGGTCGCCAGGTGCAGTATTTGGTTGTCCAGCATTCTCAGCTCTTTCTCAGAACAGCTGTGGTTCTGCAGGCAGTTCTCCAGCTCAGCTATCAGAGCTCCCACACTGACCGCCTGGGCCCTGCGCTGGGCCCAGCTCACCGCAGGTCTGCCCAGGGACGGAGGTATGGATGGGGGTATGGGTGGAGGTATGGATGGAGTTATGGATGCAGGTCCTGATGGAGGTATGGATGGAGCTACTGGTGAGGGTAAGGATGGAGCTACTGGTGGGGGTAAGGGTGGGGAGGGTGATGGCGGTACGGATGGAGGTAGTGATGGGGTTATGGGAGGAGTTACTGATAGGGATAAGGGTGGGGATGGTGATAGAGGTAAAGGTGGGGTTGGGGGTGGGGATGGGGTTGGGTCAGGGAAAGGGGTCAAGCCCGTCTGGCCTTCTGGGGACTCCTGCATTGCAACAGAATGGAACAGGTCAGGTTAGGATTAACGACCAACCCTCTAGTCTTACTTGAGTTAGAACTGTACTCTGAGTCTGACCGCTTTTTTCTGTCTACACACCAAATCTCTTTGCCAAGATTAGCCGACCTACAAGCTCAAAACACGTTGCAACTCGGCGTGTTTTGAGCTTATTTGGCAAATGTTCCCCGCAGAATAGGAATGCTGGGGTTAGAAGAGAATGTGGTTTAGTTTATTTTGTGTTCTTGTGTTTGTTTGTGTTGTTTTCATGCAGGTTGTTAGTTTGTACAAAAAACCTTCAGGAAAGTTACTACTAATTAAAATCCATTAATATGATTGTGAAGTGGGCCATTCTGCATAATGAGTACTTTGCTACTGTAAGTATATATTCTTATGTCTTTTGCCAAGTAACATTTTAATAGAAACATCTGAGTACTTCTTCCACCACATGCATGTTGCTGTACTCTGCCCTCCATAGGTCTTACCTGTCCACTGTCGCTGGTCTGTCTGAGGCCTAGCTCTGTTTCTGGATTCTGTCTGAGGATATCTGGAGTGCTGCACCTGTCATATTCATAATATCTCATGTATAAATTCAGAAGAGCAGAGAGACCAAATGAGTATTGTATTGACATACATAATACTGAACCATAAAGACTGGTTAAAAACCATATTTCGATTTATTAAAATGAGTTATGTTACTGCAACTTGAACGCATGAATGAGTAAATGTGACATCCTCACCTCTTGGTCTCTGACACGCCTCTCCACTCCTCGTCTCCCAACGTTCTCATGCTCTGTGTGTCCTCCAGGGTGACCTCCAGGGAGCCGTCCTCTCCCAGGGACAGCTGGCTCTGGCTGCCCCCCACACTGGTGTCCATCAGGCTGGGACTGGAGGTCCGGGTCAGGCTGCTGTGGAGTTCTGACCTGGGATTGGATGGAAAATGTTAAGTGCCAGAGACCCCCAGAAGAGAAGATTTGTGTTAAAATGATAAAAAAAATATTCAAACAACGATTTTTTTTAAAATAGTTAAAAAATAGCAGCGTGGCATGGTGTGACACGCTGTGAGCTTGTACATCTGCTGTTTTTGAATAGCCACCGTATAAAATATGGATAAAGGGGTTAAAATGATTGTGATGCTGCATTAACACATTTTGCTGGGGACCCCCCTGGAACCTCCTCAAGGACCCTCTTTGAGAACCAATGGTATACGGTCACGTTTCAGAAGATAAAAGAACATAAAGTCACGTTTCGGAACAATAAAGCATGAAGGTCACATGTCACATGTCACCTTTATTTAAGATTCTCAGAGAGATCGTTGAGGGAGACCCTCATTTACAATGATGCAGAGATTACACATAAGTTGAGTAACATAAGAACAACAAAAAGAAAACTATGTTGACAACAATCAGTACGCTTCAGATGTAAGTTCCTTGTTTTATTTAAAGTAATATGGCCAGGAATAACCCTGCTAACTCTACTAACCTGGGAGTGATTGGAGTACTGGTGAAGTTTGGAGTGATGGCGCTGTGGGCGGGGTCAGATAGGTAGCTCAGTAGAGACACGCCCCCTCTGGGAGGACGGGGCCTGGGAACCAATGACGGCACAGGGCCTTCTGCATCCTGCAACTGACGTACCATAGACTGAGGAGAGGAGAGGAGAGGAGAGGAGAGGAGAGGAATTGCATTATTTTTATTACAATTATTTATTTCTCAATAAAGGGGGGTAGTGAGTGTGTGTGTTCGTGCGTGCGTGCGTGCGTGCGTGCGTGCGTGCGTGCGTGCGTGCGTGCGTGCGTGCGTGCGTGCGTGCGTGCGTGTGTTGTGCTCACTATAAAGTATTTCTCGGTGAAGCTGGGTGTACTGGGAGCCGTCCAGCTGTATACAGAACTCTTCCTGCTGGGAGACACTGGACGCATCTTCTCACCACTGTCAAATGGACTGTAACACACACACACACACACACACACACACACACACACGCACACACACACACACACACACACACACACACACACACACACACACACACACACACACACACACACACACACACACACACACACACACACACACACACACACACACACACACACACACACACACACACACACACACACACACAGAGAGAGAGGTTATTATCACAAGTAAGACGCGCGAACGCTGGAAGCGAACGCAGATTGACTGTGGCTGCTATATTTCAACCACACTGTAGTAGTGCACTCTGGCGCACTCTGCCGGCTGCAGACAGGCAGTGCAGCTGCTGGCATTTCAGCACGGAGTTTCGAGTCACATGGGGGCGCGAGCCAATGAGAGCGCGGCTGTACACCGACACACACACACACACACACAACCCAAGCACGGTTACATAGTAAGCTCCACTTGGTCGGAGGCGCGGCTTCGCCGCGCCTCCTTCCGCGTTCGCAATCATTGTCAGAATCAGAATGAATCAACTTTCTGACACATCACAGGTGTGTGTGTGTGTGTGTGTGTGTGTGTGTGTGTGTGTGTGTGTGTGTGTGTGTGTGTGTGTGTGTGTGTGTGTGTGTGTGTGTGTGTGAACTTACTTCCAGGTGACCTCTAGTTGCAGTTTGATGGTTCCCAGCTCGGTGATGTCCACCAGCATCAGCTGAGGTCTCGCCACGAAGAAATCTGCACTCGCACACGTTACCATGCCAACCAGCAGCCAACCCAAACCCTTGGCCTCTGTCACCTGGAAACACGCATTGGATTGGTTGGTTTTGTATTCATAATAGACATGGGCGCCACCCACTTTCACATGAAAGATAGAGATGTGACAGAAGGTCAAAAGGTCAGGACAAGAACATTTAACACCTCCTATAACACCTGTACACAGTAAGATCCTCAAGCCATGTCAACGTTGACACGTTGCATGTCAACGTTTAGGTTTAGGGTTAGTTATTATTTACTTCGAATGAAAGAAATCTAGGATTGGGTCAACATAGTCCGCATCTACGTACATGTATGTTCACAATACATTATTACCCCTATACCTCCCAGTCTCGGGGCGGACACTTTAACCACAAGGCCACTGAGCTGTACTTACAAGAGTACTTACAACTTGTCTTACTCTTTGTCTTTGTGTTAAAAAATACTTGTAATATAGGAACACAAATAAAAGTACCAGCCTGCGTGTGCCTTTACCTTGATTTCAAAGTTGTGATGTATGTGTGGGAGGAAGATCATCTCCTCTTCGTCCCAGTACTGTCTGTCGTCTGATTGGATCCTCCCTCGAATCCTCCACCGCTGGCGGCCTAATCGCACCACCACCTGGAGCCATGACATCATCATCCACTTTATAACCACACTGAAGCTGTTCAGCTTGATAGCCTGCTCTGTTGGGATCAGTGGTGGTGGGATGTAAACGTGTGATTTTAGGCTACTCAAGTAATCTACTTACCGAGGGGACTGTTATATGTTTTTACTTCACTAAATGTATTGTTGCAGAGTGCACTTTTCTAGTTGGTGATAAAGTGGAGTTGCTTTTTTTTATTTGATCAAGTGGAGTCTAAAGTCAACAAGGGGTCCACAACGCAATTCATGCAAAAAAAACTAAAGTGGAGAGAAAAAAAACACTGTACACACGATATTTGGCACTAATCGGTCTAGCAGTTCGTGAACTTCGTGGCCATTTTGTGGTGCCGCAGATAGAAAACCCATTCCTTTTTCCAATAGAGATTTCGGAAAGTATCTATATCAATTATTTTAAGCCTGTAACCAAGCCTCCAGGCTCCTGGTCAATCATGACCATAAAACATTAGATTCTGTGTCAAAAAGTATTTGAATATTTAATTATATTTATACTATGCTTAATAAATATCCTCATTTTTTGCGGTTTTCAAATATTGCTTTTGACACAGAATTAAATGCTTTATGGTTATGATGACTGGAGGCTTGGTTCCAGGCATAAAATAGTTTATCTAAATATTTTGATATTTTCGGGCCACCACTCTATGCCCTATTAGCCCCGGAACACGCACGCACGCACGCACGCACGCACGCACGCACGCACGCACGCACGCACGCACGCACGCACGCACGCACGCACGCACGCACGCACGCACGCACGCACGCACGCACGCACGCACGCACGCACGCACGCACGCACGCACGCAGTGTTGCCAGGCTGGGTGGAACTCCATATATGGACAAGTCTATGACGTCGGTCATCTATGACGTATGACTCCATATTTAGGCATTTGTGCTGCTCTACCAATAATATAAGTGTTAGCGTACGGAACAGAACAGCATTATTCGACAAAGCCTGTTTGAAGCAGGCGTTCAGTCCATATCGAGACCCATGGCAGCAGTGTAGATGGTGTACATATCTGACGGTAAGGTTGTTGACCGCAAGCCATGGGGACTGTCCAAGCTGGCTGACCTGTTCCTGGGAGCGCTGGAGTTCATCAGCGGGTTCATCCGCACTCTGACACAACCGAGTTCTCCTCCGCCTGATCCCCATGGAAGGAGGACGGGCAGGATAAACAGTGAAGGAGGTCCCTGTCCTCCGCCCCAGTCCGGAGGAGGATGACGATAGCTAAATGCCTACAGTCCTGTGCAGTGATTCTCAACCTTGTTCATTTCAAGGACCCCTAGACCCCAGGTTGAGAACCACTGCTCTAGTGTAGGCATTGGGGGCGTGGCACAGCCTCTCTCTGTTCATCATCGATGATGATGATGATGCCACCCCACCTCGTTGGTTGCCTCTGCCGTTTGGTGACGGTAGATTCATGACGCTTCCCTGGGAATCCCTACATGTAGGGGCCAGGATGGCTGAACACGGCAACTAAACAGAATCATAGAAAAGAATAGAGGACTCTGTACTACCAACTGAACTGCACCAGAGCAGACACGACTGCAACAGATAGGAATAGAAACTCAAGCTTCTAATCCGGTTGATCTCCATCGGGAATGAATGCAGAAAACAAAGATATGCTTTATGGGCAAACGGACAGACAGTAATGGACACAACATGTTTGTAAAGGAGAACTGTGAGTGGGAGGACAATAACTGAAAAGTTGGAAACCTTTGTGTCTTTTTTTCTTCTCTTTTTTTTTTTGCCCTGACCTTCATTGAGCCGATATCAAAGCCAAGCAGTAGATGAGATCAGAAGTGCCAGTTACTGTACTTTCTGGGCGCTTGCAAACAATACTGTGTGTATGGTTCAAAGAGAATTCAACTAGCCAGCAATTACTTCAGAATCGGTAACTTTTATTTTCTGGCCCGGGCTGCAACGGACGAGCCTGCCTCCACAGTCAACGCTGTTGTATATTAGTCCTGGATCCACATGGGATCCACACTGTTATTGGACCCTGTCTTGTTTTTTTACGTTGTCTTTGGTAACATTAGCAGTGGTGGGAAAAGTACTAAAATGTTTTACTGAGTAAAAGTATCAATACTGCAATGTGGAAATACAGTAAAGTCTGGTATTCAAATTTAATTGAGTAAAAATACAAAAGTATTGGTATCAAAATGTACTTAAAGTACCAAAAGCAAAAGTACTCATTATGCAGAATGTCCCATTTCACAAGTTTTCAAATGTATAAAATATAAAAAAAAACTTTTGAAAATAGCAGATCTACAAGCTCTACAAGTTTATAGATTGGCTATTTTCAAATGGGCAAAAAGTATATAGGGCTGAAGTGGTTAATGTATGTTTTGTAATCATAATCAAAATCTACAAAGTAACTAGTAACTAAGGTTTTCAAATAAATGTGGTGCAGTTAAAGTACAATATTTGCCTCTGAGATTAGTGGAGTAGAAGTAAAAGTACTTAAAACTGGAAACACTGTAGTAAAGTAAAAAATCACACCCTGTGTGAAGTGGGCGGTGTCTTGCTAGCTAATCACAATACTGAATGGAGTCAACCAATCATGTACAAAGAATAAATACATTTATTGAAACACTCTTTATGATGGAAGAAACCATAACTTGAAAAAAACAAATTTATGTTTTTTTCCAAGTTATGGTTTCTTATATAGGGCTATGCACACGTGTCATGTGACACAGTCCTGAATAGACTGTGATTGGCCAATCACGGTGCATTGTACAAATTGTACAAATAAAATTGTACAAAATTGTACAAATATCCAAACCTCACTTATAGGGGCGGTTTCACCGCCCACTTCACACTGGGTGTGATTTTTGGGCGGTCACAGTGGTCATCACAGTGATGGAAGTTCACTTAAAGAAAAGTAATATTGTGGACCAACCATTGTACACCCCTAACTTAAAAAAAAACATAAATGTGTTTTTTTTAAAAGTGCATAGTCCTATTTATAGGGCTATGCACATGTGTCATGTTTCACTAGCCAATCACAGTCCTGAATAGACTGTGATTGGCCAATCACAGTGCAGGGTTAGGGGGTACACTGGTGGCCAATCACAGCGCAGGGTTGGGGGGGTGCAATGGGTGGGGGGGGTACAATGGTGGCCAATCACAGTGCAGCGAATGTCGATGTCCAAACCTCACATATAGGGGCGGTTTCACCGCCCAAAAATACCTCACAATTGTACTTCAGGGAAAGTAACTAAATACTGTAAGTATCCTTGGGAACCAATGGTTCCAGAGCCATGGGGCCCATAGGGTCCTGTTTCTGTAGCGCGAGGCAGCTTGATGTACAAGTTCATCCCCTGGACATGACGCTAGTATGTCGCAGGGACTTCTCTTGGTGCTGAGTGCCAAACAGGGAGGCATTGGGTCCCATTTTTATAGTCTTTGGTATGATGACCCCGGCTGGGGAATTTAACCCCGACCTCCCAATCTCAGGGCGGACACGCTAACCACAAGGGCACCGAGCTGGAACCAAATACTACAAATCTTGTTCCCTGGCACAAAATACTTTCAGATGGGGGATCTGCGGACAATTACTATTAATCTTAAATCTGGGGGGTCCTTGCCATGAAAATGCTTAAGAACCACTTGTTTAACAACATTATGAAACAAGCCCAAATAAGCAACTACACTTTAGAAACAAGCCCAAAAAAACACAATCCGCAACTACCAATATTTACAAGAACCTTCACAGAAAAACAAGCCCAAAGTCGCTTATAATAAGGAGACATGGCAACGCTGGTACAGTCCCGTGCGCGCCACAGTGCGCAAGCCAGGTTCAGAAAAGCACTAATGCATTATGGGTGCTAAATAATAACCGATTATGGCTTATCGATGGCCAAAATGCAAAACCTCCTATGTGCAAATTTCATGATTTTCAGATTTCACTGTGGATGAGGACTATAGGCTATGCTGCACATGCTCAGTCTGTCTGCAAGATAGTCCCGCCCCTCATTTTGTCAGAAAAAGTCATTTGACTAAAACCTCCTATCTTGTTCAGTGCCAATTAGTGCTAAAATGTTGAAGCGCAAAACCTCTTATCTGCACCAGAACTAGTTGAGCAGCAGACAGAGCTGAAACTTGGGAATTCTATGTTATGTAGACCGTCTAAATGTCTTTCAGTTTGTAGTAATCAATTATTTTCAAAATAAAAAAGTGTCTTCCCCCCTTACTAGTTAAGTATTTGTTTGTAACTGTCAAGTTAATTGCATTGCCTTGTTGATTGCTTATGATTAGTGTCAGGTGGTGACACTTTTATCACACCAAGAGTGTGAGTTGATAAAAAAATAAATAATGGTAATACTTGATACAGTACTGTAGAATGTCTTGATCTCAAAATGAGCATAAAAAAAGCATTATTTAACAAAAATAATGTTTGTTTGTAAGCCTAACTATTTCTAGGTAAAAACCTCCTATGTGCATCTATGTAGATAGGAGGTCATTTTTAGGTATAGATAGGAGGTTTTGGCATTGAACATTTTGAACTTGTGGTTAGAGGTTGTCATTGCTGCTTAAATGTGAACGTCATTGTCGTGATTTTTTATTAATTGCAGATCAAAATCACACGTGAACACCGTGGCAGCCAACAACCCTGTGAAAATATTGTGGTGTGTCGGTTGGGGGGTATGAGGGTATGGGGGTGGGATGGGGTTTGGAGTCACAGGGTGTGGGAGGTTTGGGTGGTGGTTGGGGGGGTATGGGGTGGGGGGTGCATGAGGGTTTGGGTGGGTGGAGTTTGGGGGTTGTGGTGTGCTGGTTGGGGGCATGGGGACCGGGGGTTCTGGGAGTCGGGGTAATGGGTTGGGTGGGATTTGGGGGTATGAGGGTATGGGGTGTGATGGGGTTTTGAGTTATAGGGGTTGTGAGGTGTGGGCTGGCAGTTGGTGGGTATGGGGTTTGTGGGAGTGGGGGAGTATTGCAGGTGGTGGAGTTGGGGGGTAGAGGGTATGGGGGGGATTATGTTGAGGGGGGCATAGGCCAGTTAGGCCGGATCATACAGGATAGGGTCTTTGTGATGCGAAAGTGTGGTCTAGCCAACACCAACTCAGGACTCCTGAAGTGGGATGGGGTTTTGAGTTAGGGAGGTGGAGAGGTGTGGGCTGGCAGTTGGGGGGGTTGTGGGAGTGGGGGAGTATTGCAGTAGGTGGAGTTGGGGGGTATAGGGTATGGGGGGGGATTATGTTGAGGGGGGCATAGGCCAGTTAGGCCGGATCACACAGGATAGGGTCTTTGCGATGCGAGAGTGTGGTCTAGCCAACACCAACTCGGGACCCCTGAAGTGGGATGGGGTTTTGAGTTATGGAGGTGGAGAGGTGTGGGCTGGCAGTTGGGGGGGGGGTGTTGTGGGAGTGGGGGAGTATTGCAGGTGGTGGAGTTGGGGGTAGAGGGTATGGGGGGGATTATGTTGAGGGGGGCATGGGTCAGTTAGGCCGGATCATATAGAATAGGGTCTTTGCGATGTGTGAGTGTGGTCTAGCCAACACCAACTTGGGACTCCTGAATCGCTGCCCTCCACACTCCTATCTAGCATCAGGGTCTACAGTATTGTTGGCTAAGCTGTTACGCCTGAAGTGCATCTACGTAGGTGGTGCACTTCTTGTCTCTCCTGGCTTTGCCCTGGGTTGGCTCTCATAGTGTTAGTTTGCTTGCCACTAGTTATGGGTCCCTGACGCAGTGCCCTGCCTCATCCTTCTCTCTCTGACTTTGTCTGTGACCCATGGTAGGTTCCTGTAGAGGACCACATTTCTGATGTGGTCCGTCCATGTGACTCCTAGTGCCATTCATAGCATTCTTGTGTAGACTCCATCCAAGGCCCTTTCCTGTTGTGCTGTGACGGTCCATGTCTCAGCCCCATACAGCAGTACTGACTCCACTGTAGCTATACGAACAGCCGCCTCTTGAGGTCTTCTCCCATGTCTGATTTCCACACTCTCCTCATCCCATGCAAGGCATTCCAGTCAAGTGCCCCCCGGACCTTCAGGTCCTGTTCCATTGAAGCAGTCCAGGCCCAGATTATTAGAAGTCCTGGACTGCCTTGAGTAGCTTGTCTCCATCATCTGAACCATCTTCTCAGGAACTCCATAGGCCCGGAAAATGTTCATCAGATTCCCCCGGTGGATGGTGCCAAAAGCCTTTTGGAAGTCATGAAGGTGATCACCACTGAAAGATTCCGCTCCTTACTCCTTTCAGTATCCTCCTCAGCACCAGCATCTGCCCGAGTTTCTCATTACAGGGTCTAAGATGGGTCTAAGACGGTTGAAGATCTTCCTGTTAGCCGTCTTGGCAACTTGTGAGCTCAAGCTAATGCCTTGGTGAGTTCGCCTGACTTTGGTACTGGATCGATGATCATTTTGCTCCACAGCTTCAGCAGCTTGCTAGACGTGTGTGCTTGATCAAATCCAACACCACCTCGTCTATGGGCACATACATCAGAACCTCTGCTGTCACTCCATCTTCCCCGCAGCTCTTGCCTCACTTGATAGTAACCTTGGCCCTCTGGTACTCATCCATGGTGAAGTTTGGGAAGGTCATGGAAGACAGGAGCATCGGATCATCCTCTTCTTCGGTTGAAGGAGGATTTCCTAGGAGTGTTTTGAAGTGCTGGTACCATGTTTCAACTCGTTCCTCTGCGCTTTCTCCCCAGATCTTGGAAGTCTGAGAAGAGCTTCTGCCAGAAATATCATTGATGAGCTTCCAGCTCTTGCCATGTTTCCGGTTAACATGCACCTCTTTAATGTCCTTGATCTTTTGGGTCAGCTCCCGTTGTTCCAATTGCATACACTTGATATAGCTCCTCCTTCCTCCGCTTATATTCCTCCCTCAGACACTCTCCTTTTTGGTCAGCGACAAAGTCCCTGTGTGCTGCTCTCATCTCCTCCATGGCTGTGGTGATTCTAGGGTCAAGGCATCCTTCTTTCCTCCTTGCTTATAGGCTCTTTAAGACATTCAATGATCTTACATACTATTCCACTATCCACACCGGACACAAGGTTGGAGATCCAGTTGTATGAGTTAGGGGAATTGGAGGGCATGAGGGTTTGGGTGGGTGGGGTTTGGGGGTGTGTTGTGCTGGTTGGGGGGAATGGGGGTTGTGGGAGAGGGGGGGTATTTCAGGTGGTGGAGTTGAGGGTATAGGGGGGATTATGTCGAGGGGTGCCTGGGCCAGTTGTTTTGTAGTCCACCTAATTGTTGAAAAAAGCGTATACAGTCTACTAACCCTTTCATCCATTGAAAATGCGCTATCGTATACCCACGACCACGCGCATCTCGTGCAGGGAATGATTATTGTATACCTCAGAAAACAAACCTAGACCACACCACTGATGCAACTGTTTGCAGCTGTAAATGTATTTATTTACAGCCTGTACTATTTATCATTATTTAGTTATGCAATCACTTAAAGGAGAATACCGGACAAATTAAGTGTTGTCTTTGATGTCTCGTTACTCACCTATTGACGTGAAAAGTGGCGTTCTTTTTTTTCCATCGATTCCCCTGTCGTCATTTTTTAAACCCCCTCCGTTGTCATAATGGGAGCGCGTGGGTTAGGGAGATTCGTCTATTATAACCGATGCAAAGTTGTTTTTTTCTCTACACGAGTTGCCAGGTTCTGGAAAGAAACAAGCATCCAGTGTTAAATCGTTCGGCAGTAGCGCTAGCCTCTCAGGCTAGCTACTCTCATGTTTGACTATCATGAGACTCCACAATGACTAGCAGTAGAGAAAAAAACAACTTTGCATCGGTTATAATAGACGAATCTCCCTAACCCACGCGCTCCCATTATGACAACGGAGGGGGTTTAAAAAATGACGACAGGGGAATCGATGGAAAAAAAGAACGCCACTTTTCACGTCAATAGGTGAGTAACGAGACATCAAAGACAACACTTAATTTGTCCGGTATTCTCCTTTAACATCACAGTGCAAAAGCTCCTATCTGCAGAATTATCCAGGAAAAGTGGGGAAAAACCTCCTATCTGCATTTGCAATATGAGATCAGTGTAATTAACATATAATATTGTAATATAATCCAGAAATCCAGAAACGGTGAATTATGTGATGGGTATCATAAAAAAATAGCATTGTGCAAAAAAGATACAACATTTTGTAGTTTTCTTTTTCATTTTCCCAACAATGTTAATTTTTCAGATAGGAGGTTTTGCGTTTTGGCCATCGTTATGTTACATCCCTTTACAACAAACACATGCCCGCAACTGCATGAGGGATTATAAGCCTTACAGTTTTCTCACACAAATTCAAAGCATTTCAAAGCGTTTGAGTCTACTTCAATAAGCAGTATGTAAATTATCAATAGATACAAATAAGTACAAATTCAATTTCGAGTTCCCATCACCACTATTTGAAAGGCACTATCTAAGCAGGCCTTGTGGCTACTATAACTACCCTATAAACGTCAATTTACTGTCACTGTCTTGCAGAGAGCAATCTGGGAACCCATTCGGTAAAAAATAAATATATATATATCTGAATCTGTCTTGAGAGATTATGCAGACAGTGACAGTCACAGCACCTGTTAATCTGACCCAGATGAAGGTAATGTTAGTAGTGGGGATGAATCGCTGCTAACTTCAGCCTCATCTGGAGTTGCAACATATGGATGATGAGGGCGAACACATGTTTTCCTTAATTTGGGCAGTTTAGCCATTTTTCCATTTTGTTCTTGATCTTCACGTTTTGTTTAGCTGAAGTTTCGTGTTTATATCCACTGATTCCGTTCATGATTAGGCTACTTCATTAGAAATGTTGCAACTGGACTCACTCACTGTTGACAGGTTATTGATGATGACGTAGCAGGAATGGACTTATTTGGCATCTGTTGATGACGATTTTACCAAAAAGACATTTGGAGGTGATTCATTTGCAAATGCGTATATTGTAAAGTTAACTGTGAGTGTGCAAATAAACAAACTCATGCAACACAACATTTCAATATTATTTAATGGTTTTTACCTATAATATATAGGTTAAAAGAAAAATCACTAAGGCGCTTGCAGTTCATTGCACTCAGCTTTTATAATAGATTTCTATAGATTAGTGGAGGCACTACGCCTACTGGCAGACAGACAGACAGACAGACAGACAGACAGAAGCGGTACTAGTAAACCAAAGACATGCAATACGCTGATGTCCAGTTTGAAATGTCAACTTGTTAGAGTTGCAGTTGATCAGCTGCAATTATATGACCTCTTTCAAGAAGATCTTTTCCATCCCAAGCCATAATTTATATTTCTCATTCTTTTCTCTTCTTCATGTATTTATTTATTTATTCATATTAATATTTAAACGTCTCTTGTGGCCCCCACTTTGAAGATCTGTGGAAAATTGCAGAATTCGCTAACTTGGTTCAAAAACACTCGAAAGGCAACACACTCTGGCAGTTGAGTTGCCATGAATTGGCTGTGCATGTGAGCGTGCATGTGGGTGCACATGTGAGTGTGCATGTGAGCGTGCATGTGAGTGCTAATAAGTGTTTCACCAACCTCATACTGGTCTCCAGGGCAGAGCCGGGCGAACCCGATGAGGCCTGCAAATGAAAACACATGTTACACAGCTCTGTGTGTGTGTGTGTGTGTGTGTGTGTGTGTGTGTGTGTGTGTGTGTGTGTGTGTGTGTGTGTGTGTGTGTGTGTGTGTGTGTGTGTGTGTGTGTACCTTTCATTTTGATATGTAGTTCTCCCAGTAGGATTTCCAACTCTCCTTCCATAACAGACATATCCTGAGAGAGAGAGAGAGAGAGAGAGAGAGAGAGAGAGAGAGAGAGAGAGAGAGAAAGACGGGGGGTGTGGGGCGTGGGAGAGAGGTGGTACTAAAATAAATGACTGTGGATTTTGATTCAACAGCTCTTGAATAATTAAAAGATTAAACATGTATTTATCCTATTATAAATTCAAGGAATCTGTCTGTCTGAACATATTTTTCTCCTCAGTGGATTAAGCAATTGATCTGAACTTTCACATGGGCATTGACCATTAGCATGGTCAATGGGAAACGAAAATGTTCACTTCTCCCAAATGTAATCTCTTTATATTGGCTTTTTTAGTTTGGTAGTTACTGCGCATGCAGTAACTACTATACTATGGCCTCTGTTGTCACGGTTGTGGTCAGTGCAGGCTATGGGATCTGCTCTGTCACGGTTACGGTCCCAGTCGGTGGGTGGACTTAGCTTCGGGACACTCATACACAACGCCACACAGAGAAGAACGGCAGCAGTACATCAGACAGCGCTAAATTTATAAAAGACTTTGATTTTGGAGCCGTGTCCAAACAATGCGTTTTATGAGCGGGGGAGCGCTTTGGATAGATATCATGTCCACAGCGCTCGCACAGAGCGTTTATTCACAAGTGCTTAATGTTCGCATGAACGTCGTGTTATTTGCACAAATAGCTTAGCTGCCTGAAACAATGTAAGCATGGACTTCTCATGGTTGTGGTTATGACTTACGACTCAATGTCAGGTAAATGACCGGTGTTGTTACACACAGCCATGATCAAATGAGCAGCCTCCCTAAAGTCTGCAAATACTTTGACTGCGCACATCCCCGTGTATGGACTAGTTATCTTATATTTTCAAGAACTTTAGGAGACAGTCCACCACTACCGACACTGGTAGTTGTCACATGATCACGTGGTGTATGTGGTTGGTTGCCTATAAAGGCATTGTAATGTTTACGTTCATTCAGTAAAGTATCTTGCCTCGACTTCTACTGTACACAGCAGAGTATTTTTTACATTGTGGTATTGCTACTTTTACTCAAGTAAAAAATCGGAATACTTCTACCACTGCCTGAGAGTGAAGCAGAGTGTGATTTGGAGCGAGCAGCAGGTCATCTCCTAGAGCAGAGGTCTTCAATGGGGTCCGGGACCCCTAGGGTGTCTTCAGAGTCACGACAGGGGGGGCCTTAAAATCTTTGTGTGATAGGAATAATTATATATATATATATTTTACATTAACCACTTGAATCCTAGCATCCCTATTCTGAGGGGAACATTAGCCGAAAATAGTCGATCTACATACAAGCTGTGAGCTTGTAGATCGACTATTTTCGGCAAAGAGGTCTGGTGTAGAGGGGAAAAAAGAGCAGACCAAGTACAGAGCCAAAGGTCAGGTTTACTAAATGTTTGAAATAAACAAAAAACATCAATTTACACAACACTGATAGTCTATGAAGCTATCTAAAGTTTAAACTGCAACACAATGTTATACAATATGTAGTGGGGGGTTCCTGCTTCATCGCTCTCTCAACAAAGAGGTCCTTGGCCTGAAAAACGTTGAAGACCCCTGTCGTCCTAGAGCGCTGGAGTGGAGTGCGGAAAACAGCCTGGTGAGCGCAGTGTGCTCAACTCCGCACACATACACATATAATGTATGTATGTATGTATGTATGTATGTATGTATGTATGTATGTATGTATGTATGTATGTATGTATGTATGTATGTATGTATGTATGTGTATGTGGGTGTGGGTGTGGGTGTGTGTGTGCGCGTGTGTGTGTGTGTGCGCGTGTGTGTGTGTGCGTGTGCGTGTGTGTGGTCATGAAGACATACACAGAGGCCAGCTGTTTCAGACTGTGGGTCAAAGGTCATTCTTCCAGCTCATGAAACTCATTGGGGGACAGAATGTGTTGATGTTCACCACAGACGCCAAATAACTCACTGTGTGTGTGTGAATGTGTGTGTGTGTGTGTGTGTGTGTGTGTGTGTGTGTGTGTGTGTGTGTGTGTGTGTGTGTGTGTGTGTGTGTGTGTGTGTGTGTGTGTGTGTGTCAGGTCCAATTAGTATTCGGGTCAAAAATGTAATGGGTCCATTAGTGATGGGGTCCGTCATTTTGGACCTGTGAAGAGCGCTAGGGTGTGTGATAGAGAAGTGATAAACTATCATATCATTGATGTTGGGTAGAAACCTCGTATCTCCATACATCAGCTTGTTATGTTTTTTTCGTAAATTAATGTCCCACTTCATCATACAAGAGTGTCGGTCAAAAGTAGTGAAAATAGCACCACGGTGCGTTGTGAGCTTGTTGATCGGGTTTTATTCGTTGTATGTTGCACATACAGTAGGGATGGGCCAATAATCGTTATTATCGTTTATCACAATAAGAAATGCTCTCAATAATTATATCACAGATATTTTAATTTATCATGAACTTGTCCATAATACACTGGACCTGAGTTGGCTCTGTACTTGGACCACTTTTTTCCGTCTACACTCTTTGCCCAAAATAGCCGATCGAAAAGTTCATATCCATCGCTTAAGAGTTTTAATCATATTTTGATTATCATGATAATATCATTAATCACGATTATTTTGGCCACAATAACATAAAATTGTAATATGGTCCCATCCCTAGCTTTAGTGGTTCAAAGGTAGATGCGTGTAACCGGGGTCGATTCAAACTTTATTAAACTGTGCCTTGGATTATTAGCTTATTTAGAAGCGGATCGAGCAAGCATACAGCATATTCCCCTAACAGGAATTGACACAAAGGAGGTGTGATACCCTCTGGTCAGGGCAAACCAGTACTTTGGCCCCCCATCTCCCCATGAAAGGAGTTACTCCCCTGGCCACCCACATCAGTTGGTGTGGAGCAAATGGAACCTCATGAAAAGATAGATCAATAGATCAAACAGTCCAATATTGCCATTACAGCCTTTAGGACGCTTATGCCTGCTGTGCGCATGTCTTAGAACCACTGACCTAGGTGATCTGTAAACATCTTGTTATTACAGTACAATACCTGTATTGTACTGCGTCATATGACACACACACTGAAAACTATAAGTGAGTCAAACACACACATTGCACACACAGAGACACACACACACACAGAGACACACACACACACACACAGACACACACACACACACACACACAAACACACACACACACACACACACACACACACAAGCACGCACGCACGCACTGACCTGCAGGCTGTGTCTGTGGGTTCGGTTGAGCTCCAGCAGGCTGTCTCGGGAGGCACGGGTGGATGGAGACAGAGAGAAGGCTCGCTTCATGTTGACCGCTCCCTGACACAACCTCCACTGAATGCAATACGTCTCATACAACTCTTCTACCTGATACACGCACACGCACACGCACACGCACACAACATTACACGAGTGAGCACTATTTTCAAGCACGTGCGGATGATGTTCATACACTATAGCTCGGCCTTCAACACCATTGCCCCAGCGAGGCTTGACATAAAGCTCACCGCAAGACCACCAGATTTCTGAACGGTTTCAACTTGGCTACCATGCCATAGACTGGCCACATGACATCTGACATCCACATTAACATTTAGCTTTTCTGGTAACACTTGCTCATAAGGTACCCGTAATTAATGCTTAATTTATGACTACTTAATACATTATTTAAGTGTTAATTAAGCATTAATTCATCATGAATTCCTTGTAATTCTTATATTAATTAACTTTGCTTAACTAATGATTAACTAATGATGTTAATTAATGATGAATTACAAGGAATTCATGCTTAATTAATGCTTAATTAATGCTTAATTAATGCTTAATTAACGCTTAATTAATGCATTATGTAATCCTAAATTAAGCTTTAATTACGGGGACCTTATGAGCAAGTGTTACCGATTTTCTTATATGTTGTAACTGCAATTTGTGGAACCTTGTGCGGAAAATAATTCCACCTACTCTATTACAGCTGTTTACAGCTGTAATAGAGTGTGATGTGATAAATTTGAAGTTGAAGACAGACAGACAGACAGACAGACAGACAGACAGACAGACAGACAGACATATACCTTACTGATCTGGAATTCCAGTCTCCTGATGTGTCTCTCCAATGCTCTGATCTCCTTCACACAGAAGATAAGGGAAGGTTTCAATGGGTTTGTTTGACACATAGGGAAAAGGTTTATTTTGTATAGTTTCTACAGAAGTGTTGAAGACAAAGAGTATGGAGTTACCTTCTCCAGATCATACAGGAAAGCCTAGGAACAGAAAAAAGACTTCATCATCATCATCATCCTCATCATCATGATCATACACACAAACACCACATGCAGAAGTATCCATACATTCTCAATCAATCAATCAATCAATCAATCAATCTCTCTCTCTCTCTCTCTCTCTCTCTCTCTCTCTCTCTCTCTCTCTCTCTCTCTCTCTCTCTCTCTCTCTCTCTCTCTCTCTCTCTCTCTCTCTCTCTCTCTCTCTCTCTCTCTCTCTCTCTCTCTCTCTCTCTCTCTCTCTCTCTCTCTCTCTCTCACCAGTCTGGAGTTCCTCTTGGTTTCTCTTTGTTGTGAAGACAGGAAGTCCATCTCAGCCTGGTGACCCTCCACGTACTCCCTACAGGAAATCATGATTGTTTTATAGTAGTTTTATAGCGACGTAACAAACCATTATTCTAAACACCAACATACATACACATACATGAGTCCTTCCCTATAAACATACATGAGCATCCTTAGCCATACTTGAATCCTTCCCTAATAGCCATAGTTGAATCCTTCCCTTGTATACATATTTGAATCCTTCCCTGGTACGTACTTGAATCGTCCTAGTGTACATACTTGTCCTTCCCTAGAATCCATATTTGAATCCTTCCCTAGTATACACACGTGAATCCTTCTCTAGTATCCATACTCAAATCCATCCCTAGTAGTATACAGTACATACTTGAGTCCTTTTCGCAGAGCCTGGAAGATTCTATCCACCTGATCCGGCTG
>NC_137612.1:42843513-42858513 GCF_963280865.1 Gymnoscopelus braueri | reverse complement strand
CACGCACGCACGCACGCACGCACGCACGCACACACGCACACACGCACACACACACACACACACACACACACACACACACACACACACACACACACACACACACACACACACACACACACACACACACACACACACACACACACACACACACACACACACACACACACACACACACACACACACGTGTGATCATTACTGATCTATTGATTGGGGTTCTGTCTTGGTGACAGAGCGGAATGTCTACGTCTCTCCACAGAAACATCTGGCTGTTGGCATGACAACCGGATACACACACACACACACACGCATATATCCTTCAACATAAAGGCCCAGCTAATACATTGGTTCTCAACCTGTGGGCCGGGCCCCGCTGAGTTTCATGGCTGCTCAATGTTCTGGCCTCACTTTATCAAGAACAGAGGCTGTTTAGAGAGAGAGATAGAGAGAGAGAGAGAGAGAGAGAGAGAGAGAGAGAGAGAGAGAGAGAGAGAGAGAGAGAGAAAGACACACAGAGAAAGAAAGACAGACAGACAGACAGACAGACAGACAGACAGACAGACAGACAGACAGACAGACAGACAGAGGGAAATATGTTTAGTCAGAATGAGAAACCATTTCATTGCTGTCTCATATACAACCTCAAACCATTCATTCATAATTAACATAATTTCATAATTGAGAGAGTGAATTATTCACACTGTCAACGTGCATGTGTGTTTCATAGAGAAGAGAAGAGAAGAGAAGAGAAGAGAAGAGAAGAGAAGAGAAGAGATTAATTTCCCGGAATCCTTAGCTAATAGAATGTAGCTGCTGGCCAATCATCACTCTTGGCTTTGAGCCAGAAGAGAGATGATTGGCTAATCAGAGCAGGGTCAAAGGTCACAGATGACTAATGTCCCCAAGAGTGAGGAACTATTTTCTACTCTCTCGCTCTCTCTCTCTCTCTCTCTCTCTCTCTCTCTCTCTCTCTCTCTCTCTCTCTCTCTCTCTCTCACAGTTTAACAATTTATGTATGTCCACACACAGGGAAACACATATTTTAGGTGCAGTAAAGGTTACATTCACAACTCATGGATATGTCCTCATGATACAACACGCATGTCACTCAGCCCTCCATAGTCCATATTCACACGGTGGCCATTTTGGAATTTAACATTGCGTTGGGGTGGCGACTGGGGTGGCATTTCATTGACTTAATGGCAATATGGCCGCCGTGTGAATATGGTCTATGGGCCAAGTAGCGGCGGCTCCGCCATACATGGCAGCAGAGACAGCACAATACTTTGCCAGCCTTTCTGCCTCGTCTTTGGGCATCCCAAGGTGTCGAAACACACCAACAAACAGTCCGTGGGTATGTCCTAGGCTGGATCACCAGAGGAAACAAAGTTCTTAGCCTTGCACTGCTGCTTGGTGTTCTCTGCAGTCGTTCTCATGGGCCTGGAAGTCCACCCATTGCTATTCCGACAGCGGACGGACATACCGCTGGAAGGCCGCCGGGTCGATTGCCTCTCTTCCCGGTAGCTGTTCATGGGAGGGGCCGTCAGGTAGCGTCGGCTGTTGGTAGATTCCACCGGTGAGTAGTGCCTTCTTGTATGCAAGCTACATAGTCCACAGAAATGGCAAATGAATCCACTGCACCTACTGCACTACATTGACGATGGTAGGTACAACAGGGCAGTTTAACGTCATGCCCCACACACACACACACACACACACACACACACACACACACACACACACACACACACACACACACACACACACACACACACACACACACACACACACACACACACACACACACACACACACACAGTGTCTTTAAATACTGTGATGGATTTTAAAATGTTGTAGTTAGTGAACAGTCTGAACAGGTCATTTGTAAGGAACACTGTTAGACTGTTAAATGAAAATGTGTGCGTGCGTGAGTGTGTGTCTGTGTGTGTGTGCGTGCGTGCGTGTTATTCTAAATCCCTCCGGGCAAACAGTTAGCAGTTTTCATAATAACCCTCTCTCTCTCTCTCTCTCTCTGTCTCTCTCTCTGTCTGTCTCTCTCTTCCTCTCTCTCTCTCTCTCTCTCTCTCTCTCTCTCTCTCAGGTACAGTAGCTGGCAGTGTTTTCAGTAGTTCAGTAGGTTGTGAATTATGAGTGATTAGAGTATGATTTATTGAACATTGTAACCGTGGCGACAACGTGATAATGACATACTGTAATATCAACAATGTGAGCTGTGTATAGTTCACCATGTTACAGTAGGTGTAAATAATAGATGACATTGTACGTTATGTGGCTAATAACTCATGAACTTTATTCAGCCATGGAACCAACTGCTTTACAGCAGGACCCCCACAGCTAGAGCAGACCCCATTCGTCTAAACTCTGACATGTCGTAAAACCCCAACACACACTCCCATCTATTGTACAGCTTATAGTAGCAGTGATACTCAAACTCAGGCCCGGGCGGGGGCCCCTCCCGGCCAACCAAGGAATTTTGATTGGCCCTCAGTCAATCAATTTAAAACAATACACAATGCTCAATTTCTGTCTAACATCAGTGCCGACGGGGGGCCCCCAAGGGCCTCGGTGGTCCACCGACTGACCCACCCACACATTAGGCAATTTTAATAATGTCTCTGTCGGGTGTAAACCTCATATGTCCAAAACTGTTACTTTTCAGGATTAAAATTAAAAAATAGCAAAAGCAGCAGATCTACAAGCTCTATTTTACAGCTTAGTAGCAGTGATACTCAAACTCAGGCTGCCATGTTAAGATGGGTGGGCTGCAAACATTTCAAGATTTTCAAGTGGGCCTTGAGAACCACTGCTCTAACACGCACACACGCACGCCACATGTCCTCTACCAATCCTTGCATAAACACACCTGCAACACTTGGACATTGTTTACTTACTTCATTCACTTACAGAAATTCTTCCACTTTTTTTTGTTTTGATCATTTTCTCATTTGATTTCCATTCTTCAGATCTCAATTCCCAAATGAACAGTCATGTCATGCATAGTGTCATATCTGTAAACACACTCTACTTAAGTCCACCTGTACAAGTCATCTGGAAACAAAACTCATGAACAGACAACCCGAATGTAACATTGGGGTTGTCTGTTCATGAGTTTTGTCAGTTGTCTGTAACATTCGGAATGTTAGCAGAGGCTGTCATTTATTTTGCGGTGCTGCACCGTGCTCAACAAGTAGCCTAAAATGATTATACAATGTCATTCTACAGCTAAACAGTACACTAAAGTTTAGTGTACTGTTTAGCTGTAAACGGCATTGTGTGTTTGTTTACATGGCTGGCTGCCTTGTGGAATACGGCAACCAAGCACCGCGGATTGATTGACAGCAGCGGTCATTATTCAAAAATGACAGACAGCTGAATTCAGCGATTGACCAATCAGAATCAAGCATTCAACCAAGCCGTGTAATGATATACGTATAGAAGGCTGCTGGATCCCACATTAACGTCACCTTGCCATAACATGTGCAGTCCTGTGTATATTTTATAAGTATCCGGACACAGCCTGTCAAGTGGTTAGTGTTTTTTGTGTTCCTATTTTGTTTTGTCTAAAGTACCATGTTTTGTTTTGTTTTGTTTTGTCAGTGCAGAGAGAGAGAGAGAGAGAGAGAGAGAGAGAGAGAGAGAGAGAGAGAGAGAGGTGAGTTCTGGGTTTACAATCAGACCATTTCTCTCCTCTCCATAAGTTGTGCTGTCAACACACATGCACGCACACACACGCGCGCACACACACACTATAAACATGCACACTACAAAAACACACACATGCAAGTCATAACAACATAGTCACACAAAAGAAAGACAAAGACAGACTGTGGTTTCTCATCTGAAAGCTGTTAGTTTGTCTTTTTCTACAAAAACAACTCTGTCTCTCTCTCTCTCTCTCTCTCACACACACACACACACACACACACACACACACACACACACACACACACACACACACACACACACACACACACACACACACACACACACACACACACACACACACACACACACACACACACACACACACACAGGCAGGATGTTGTCCTGAGGTGTTGTTGACATAAAGTACTGATGACTTCAACATACAACCTCAGTCTGCCTGCCTGCCTGCCTGTCTATCTGTCTATCCAGAGTGGAACTTGACAGATAAAGCGCAGTGACATTATGATACCAGAGGGGGCGGTGTACTGTATGTAGTTGTAGTCCCACATGGGCTACAACCTCTGGTCCCACATGGGTCACATGATGAGACTGACTCCGCCTCCGCTCATTATACGGTTTGTGTTCCGCCGCACACCGCATTCCTACACCCGCTGTATGGACAGCACTGTGGTTTAATAAGCCCAGTGGTTCTCAAAGTGGGGTCCCCCAGGGGTCCTTGGGGGGGTTGTTCCAGGGGGTCCCCAGCTAAAGTAGGTAACATAGCATCACAATCATTAATCCAACTTTACCCATTTATACGTTGGCTATTCAAAAAATAGCAGTATCACTTTGGGGTCCTTGGCACGAAAAGGTTTGAGAACTACTGACTTAGAAGGCATTTGTAGAATGGGCCTCAGGTCTTAATGGGTTAATAAAGTGCTGTTTATAAACCACTGTTCAGCAACATTGCGTTGAGCGTCCTCCTGATGCCATGAATGGATGGATGGATGGATGGATGGATGGATGTGGGGATAGATTCACTTAGCAGATGGAAGAAGAGGATTCACTTAGCAGATGGACCTCCTCCACAGGGTCCCATTACTGAGGCTGGAAAACATGGAGCAGCCACTGTTTGGAAGCTACTCAACAATTTATGTCCAATAACATCCTGAGATAAAAGACGGACTGACGCAGCCTGTCTGTCTGTCTGTCTGTCTGTCTGACTGACTGTCTTTAAATGAAAAGCCCTTGGACGCAGGGGTTCCCAACATGTTCTGGATCAGGGCCCACTTGAACATCTCCAAAGTCTCCACGGCTCACCCATTATGACCAATTATCATTGGTCAATCGACCATTCGTCGGCTGCTGCGTTAAGTGGTCAGATGGGTGGGCCGCGTTCATTTCCAGAGCATGTTTATTTCCGTGCATAATGATGTGGCATCACTCCATGGTCGCTCGGCTCCTTCGACTAAGTGCTGGGAAAACAACAGCTCAGTAAAGTAGTAAAGTAGGGACACTATCCGACATGTTACTGAGGGTTCTCTTGTATGTTCCTTTGTCCTGCACTATGCAAGCACTGTTGAGTGTGTATAGTGTTGTATATCGTCGCTGTCGCTTTTGTGCTGTTTTACTACTTGATCATACTACAGCGTTGTCTGCAGCTTCAAAAGCATCAAAAGTAGCAGATCTACTCAGCTCAAAACGGGTCGCTTCGTGCCGCGTTTCAAGCTGGTAGATATGCTACTTTTGATGCTTTTGAATTTGAATCCTGAAAAGTAAACGTTTTGGACAGGTCTCTGTCAGGTTTCCACCCGACAGAGACGATATTGTATAGTTTGCCTTTTATTGATGGTGTTGCATTGAATGTGATGTCTTTCTATCATGCTCTATCTACAGTACTTTTCTTGCCCTGTCTTAACTACTTACAACTAATGTTAATGTTTTGGCAATTATTTGGGGGCCTACTTGCAATATCCTCACGGCCCCCGAGTGGGCCCTGGCCCACAGGTTGGGAATCGCTGCTCTAGTGTTTCTTACCAATGCATGCGTCCGGGTATGACTTACGCTGGGAACCCACCAAAAAAAAACGTTGCTCCCCAGCTTGAGGCCCTGTGTTCACTGAGATGTGTTCCCCGCCTGAAAACGCTTCCAGGCTTTCGAGTTGAAAATATTTTAGCTTTCGGCAGCCAGGAAAAACGCCTTGCGTGACCGTCGCGAGCGCAAGGTAAATGCCCACCGCCAAGCTGCTGGAGTTTCCAAAAATGCGACACTCCCGTTATTATGAACAATAAAAAACCTGCCCTATGCTCAGGAAAAAACATCTTGCAGAGGTTTGTGCAAGACTGCTCTCACCAAACTTGGCCACAGCGGGACGACTGGTTGATACGTTTCAATGAGAATGTGTGCGGACAAACGTTTTTATTTCCTGCCCGGAGCGTTACTCGGGGCGAACAAGAAAAACAGCGTCTGTGCGCGTATGCTTGCGCGCCCTGTGGGTTTCAAGCGTTACAGTAACGATGGTTGTTGTATTTTACATAAATGAGAGATGGCAGTCCACTCTGAGAGACAGACAGCTTAGAGGGAGACAGTGCAGTGTAGGAGAGAAAGACACTGGAGGACACCGAATAGATAGATTATATTTGTACGTGTGTGTGTGTGTGTGTGTGTGTGTGTGTGTGTGTGTGTGTGTGTGTGTGTTTACATGTGATATACTCCGTCCCAGTGGGGAGTGAGGGCAGTGAGTTCACTCCAACAGAGAATACTTTACACACACACACACACACACACACACACACACACACACACCTCTCTATGGAACATGAAGTGTCTTCATTTTAAAGCATTCTTATGAAGCAGACATGTTCTGTTAGCCTGCTGCTAACCCCCTCATGTCTGTTTATCTGCTACACCTACACACTCCATTTAACCATTATACACCACCCACTATACGCCACCCATTATACACCACCCATTAACCATTATACACCACCCATTAAACACCACCCACTATACACCACCTATTATATACCACCCATTAACCATTACACACCAACCATACACTAGCCATTAAAGGTCACCCATTTCGGATGCTATCAATGCACTGAATGGGACATTATCATGTTGAATCAGACAATTGAATGGTCTAAGTAGGCGAGATACTGCAGTGTACTGTATGTAATTGAGAAGGTTGAGAACAACTGGACTAAAGAGTAGTCCCCCCCCCCCCCGGGGCTCCCCAGACTATACATTGAAAACCACCACTCTACCATGCAGATTGGCTGAAAATCATTTCAGCTTTATTTCGAAATACACAAAACCTGGCCTAGAAATATAGTTGATAATGTGGTTCATTTAAATTCTCACACTGAGGAACTCCCTGTGGATGGACTTGTCAGCTCAATGCCTGAAATATGAAAAGTAAATAAGGTTTGACTGCTTACAGTTCATACGATGGATCCTGAATGTTATGACTTATTCCAATTTCCACACTAAATGTAAGTCTCAGAGGACGGGAGTGTCTGATAAATGTCTCAAATCAAATGGAAACGTGAGTTAAAGGGTTTGAGAAGCTGTTTTCAACTCTGTTGTCCTTTTTCACACGATTGACTTTTGTTGGCAAAGTGAAGAACGTTGAAGTGAACCGAACCAAATTTAGCATACCGTACACACACACACACACACACACACACACACACACACACACACACACACAGACACACACACACACACACACACACACACACACACACACACACACACACACACACACACACACACACACACACACACTAAAGAGTATAAGGGGCAAAGTAATCCAGCCAATCCAATAATCTGATCAATGTATCTGCCTAGCAATAACCGCTTGCTCTATTGGTCGTTCGAGCCACCGAAGCATTGTGCACCGCCAATGCTGGAAGCAGTGGTTTAATCACCTGGATCTCCCTCCGATGCATTGTGGGAAATTTGTGACAGAGGTACAGAGGTAAATTGAATCTTGAGTAATTTTTTTTGTCAGATCCCATGTGTCTAGGTGAGACATGACCTTTGACACGATCTAAATGTATCAATAGAAGAGCAGGGAGACAAAATACAACCATCCCAAGAGGTTATATTGTATTAATATACTCTACCACATAGATTGGACAAAATTACATTTTATTCGTTAAATCTTTTCTTACATCTGTCAAAAACATTGGGCCTCATGCAGCAATAAGTTCCTAATGTTTCCTCTTACATTTCTTCCTAAGTGAATTCCTAAGAGAAGTCGAGTCAGATTCATGAAACGTTCTTAAAAGGCAGAATTGTTCGCAATTTATGTTCTTATGATGATGAATCCCAATCCTCTAACTTGAAGGCGTGTGCCAGTTAATCCTAATTACCATAGGTAGCCACCCCACCAATCCCCATATACGGCATGACTGCATGGCCCTGCGTGTGATTGCTGCTCACAGAAATCACAGGAAATCACACAGAAATAAAGTTGAGAGAATGAAGTAAAGAATACCTAAACTAAAGTCTAAAGATGGTTGAACACCAGACTCCAAACATAAAAATAAATAAATTAATAGTTCTGTGGAGGTACTTCTGAAGTGAAGAGCAAATTATTGGATTTAATTAATTAATGTATTTTATTATTTATCTCACATTAATCAACATATCACCACTAGACATCAATGTAAATTAGCTGAAATTAGCATGTTATCCATATTTCATGTTCAGGAGTAGCATTTGCGCTTCAACTCAACCGGGTCCGTTTGGGTTAGATTATGATTTCAGACCCGTAGATTCCTATATTATACAACTGTAGAATTGAAGAAACTTTGAGAATTAATTATTTTTGCACAAACATGTCACACTTAAGAACTCAAAGGCCACCCTAAGAGTGCTCTTCAGTGTGTGTAGATTCTGTTCTTACCTGAGAACAGATCACAGCTAAGAAAACATTGGAGTATACCAAAATCTTCTTAAAAACTTCTTAAGTGGGTCTAAGAAAAAAAATCCTCTTAAGAAAGTGTGCGTAGATTCTGTTCTTACCTAAGAACAGATCACAGCTAAGAAAACATTGGAGTATACCAAAATCTTCTTAAAAACTTCTTAAGTGGGTTTAAGAAGAAATTTCCTCTTAAGAACGGTTGCTGCATGAGGCCCATTGTGTTGTATTGTGTTGTGATATTGTGTAGTTGTCAATGTGGTTGTGTTGTCTTGTGTAGTCATGTTGCGTTGTTGGTGTGGGAGCCTGTATTCTCCTATCTGCATCCAACACATTACACATGTGCAGCTATACAGTCTAATCAGTAACACACACACACACGCAAACACACACACACACACACACACACACACACACACACACACACACACACACACACACACACACACACACACACACACACACACACACACACACACACACACACACACACACACACACACACACACACACACACACACACACACACACACACACACACTTTACATGTCTAAACTAATAGTTTTATTACATGTCTAAGGCGCTGTGTCCACAGAGAGCGCGTCTTGAGCTGGCAGCACCATGCAGTCTGCCATGCATTTCTATGCTAAAGATGCGCTGGTGCGCTCCTCTTCCTAGCGCCCGAGCGTCGCGCTTCAGCTCTCCCGAAGCCCGCCGTTTTAGACGCAGCGCCAAAGCCCTTCTTTTCCGTTGTTTCAGCTAAGCTATTTGTGCTAATAACGCAGATGACAGGATGCTTGAGCAGTGAGCACCTCAATGGTTGATAGGTTGGAACAGCGCTATTATGGACATGATATCCAAAGCGCTCCTCAGCTCAAAGGGCATTCTCTATGGACACGCGGCCCCTAAACTAATATTTGTATTCACCAGCCTGCTGTAATAAGTTGTGTGGAAGTGGAACATTGCTTAGCAGGAACTGTAAATTACCAGCTGAGAGTACGAGTGTATCATGGGAATGCACACCAGTAATGATTTATAAACGGTAAACATAATTGCATACCCGGAAAACACACTGCTGTCATTTCATTCGGTGTGTGTGTCTGTGTGTGTGTGTGTGTGTGTGTGTGTGTGTGTGTGTGTGTGTGTGTGTGTGTGTGTGTGTGTGTGTGTGTGTGTGTGTGTGTGTGTGTGCTTGTGTGTGTGTGTGTGTGTGTGTGTGTGTGTGCAGTTAGAACATCAGTGTTTTGTATTCCTGCTCAGTGATGTCATCTCTCTGAGGGGCGAGAGACAGGAAACAGAGAGAGAGAGAGAGGTCATGACCCCAGTATAGCTCCCCCACTATACCAGTAACACCCCCATGAAGCCTAAAACACATCGTGTTAGCATTAAGTATAATTGCTTTTGGGCAGAAACCTTGTATTTCCATAATTCTACATTTTATGTTTATGCCCTACTTCAGGGGTCTTCACCAGGGAGTCCGGGACCCCTAGGGGATCCTCAGAGTTACTACAGCCAAATCTTTGTTGTGATAGGAACCTTTTTTCTTTATTTTATTTTTTAAATTAACCACTTGAACCCTAGAATCCCTATTCTGAGGAGAACTTTAGCCCAAAATAGCAGATCTACAAGCTCACAATGTCTCGCGCTCTGAGGCTTTGTTAACTTGTAGATCGTCTATTTTCGGGGAAAGAGGTTTGGTGTAGCGGGGGAAAAAAGAGCAGAAAAAGTACAAGGTCAAGTTTTTTAAGTATAGATGGTTTTTAAGTTGTTAAATGTCTGAAAATGCGCATGAACATGCATCCAATATATAAAAAAACATGAATTTACACAACATAATGACAGTGCTGTCAAACAAGTCTATGAAGCTATCTACTGTATATGAAAAAGTTTAATCAAACACAATGTTATACAATAGTTGAAGACCCCTGCCCTACTTCGTTATCCAAGAGTGTCTCACTAAAGTAGCAGAAATAGCCGATCCACACGGACCTTCGCGATGGTCGTTAGTCCTACATCAGGTTATTTCCAAAATAACCTCATGAAGTCCTTAAACAACTTGGGAATCTGGTACACAATCATCACATCACACAATACAGGATCATTTGAGAAGATTCTATTATAGAAAGCAGCATGTAGCATGTTTTAATTAATACATTTTAATTTTATCTAATCTGTATGGTAGAGTATGTTAATATTGGGTGGATGTATTTTGTCTCCCTGCTATTGAGACATTTAGATCGTGTCAACGGTCATTTTTTTACCTGATGGTCAAGATTCAAGCAGGCAGGCTCTATTAGCTCAATGGTAAAAGTTTCAGCACTTGCGCAGGAAACCGGGTTCAAATCCTGAGTAGAAGAGGAAAGATACATAGTGCAGCTTTAAACATGCACAAACTGCAAGATTTTATAATAATGGGGGGCATCACACACTACAGGATTGTAGGCCTTCTAGGAATATCAGGCTTGCCAGAGCAACAGAAACGCAGCAACTCAATGTGCTGTGAGCACATGATGCCGAACAACGGAGCCGGCTAATTTTGCGGCGGCAATAGAGGAACAGTTGTGATATGTCTGGGAAGACAAGAAAGACACATTTACAAGTTTCCCAGGGAGCTTACTGGGGAAAAGGGGGTGTGTGAATTATGGGCATCACTTCCTGTTGTCAGTCATTCAATTCATTTGAAAGAACCGTGTCAGTCAACAATAATGTGGGACACTGATAGTGATAGGAATAAAAAAGGGTCACATTAGTCTGCCTACTTACGGCAAAGCTCCACTGCAGCCACCGGGCGTCACATCAGCGTCAGCGCAGGGAATGTTCCCTTTGTAATCAGTGAAGGGTGCTCCATTGCCGACATTGGCATTGCGTTGCATTGCAGAAACCCAGTAACCAGCTGTATTATTTTAATTTGTATCTAGTGATCTTTCTTCCACATAGCAGAAATTGTTAATTTGTGTACAGTATGTACGTATACTGTCATACAAACGTGTGTTTACTTACCACCAATAGCATACAATGTAGATAAGCTATACTTACACATCATAAATCTATGAATGTTGTTGCGGTACTGTCCTGACGCACCGTTTTTCAAATTAGCCCACGGTGGAGCATGTCGGATGTGAACTTTTACGTTGTCGATGACGCAGATGCAACACTCCGGGTAGAGCTTCGCCGTTAAGCTCCTTACACACCGGGGGCGATTTTTTCATGCGAATAATACGTTTTTTTAAAAACCTTATAAAGTCAATGCAAGCTTCCATGGAGCGAAAAAGCGAAGTGAAAAAGCATTTTAATTATTCGGAACGAGTCCGAATTTTGCGTATATTCGCATAATCGCCGGTGTGTAATGACCTTTACTCTACAAGATCTCCCTCCACACAGCTGATTCAAATTAATGATCATTGCTTATTATAAAGCGCTGGAGTCTCTTAACAAGCACCATTTAATCGCCATGCAGAGATGCAGGTGTCACAGTAGCAACAGCAGCCAGTAAAAATTAAACATAGGACAGGAGTTGGGCTAGAGCTAAGAGCAAGTGTCAGAGCCATTGATCATTAATTTGAATTGTCTGTCTGAAGGGAGATCTTGTAGGCTAATATGACCCTTTTTGATGAATGTCAGGTTGTTTCAGTCAATGATTATTGACTGACACTGATCACTCAAATGAAATTAATGACTGACAACAGGAAGTGATGCTCATAATTCACCCAAGGCCTCATTGGAAACTCGTGGATACAGTCATTTTCTTGACACATAGCAGGCCTGCTAACAAGCTTTTTGACAGCAAATTCCGTTTAGTTTTAGTCATATTTTAGTCACCTGAAATGTTTTACTTTTAGTCTACTTTTAGTCCACTAAATATCATAAGATTTTAGTCGACTAAATCTACAGTAGCCTACAGTTGATTTAGTCGACTAAAATGTATTTTTGGCGGGCCGTGATGGAATCAAAATGATTTTCACTTAGCTGCATGCCGAAAATAGTGCACCCATGATGACTTGTCTTAGTTCTACTGGATCTCTTCTCCACTAGTCCCTCCCAAACATTTTAGCGTAGTTTTTATTTGTTGACAAAATTATCAGTATATTTAGTCATAGTTTTAGTCATTATAGCTTAGTTTTCATTTAGTTTTCGTAAGTGAAAAAAGGTAGTCAACAGACATTTTTCGTCATAGTTTTAGTCGATGTTTGAAAAATCTTGAAAAAATTAAGTTTCAAAAAGTTTCAAAAATCGCTGATCTACAAGCTCACAACATGCTGCATTGTGTTGTGAGTAGAAATGGAGCGATATGGAAATTTCATGTCGCAATTATTGCGGGCAAGATAATTGCAATTAATAATAGTATTGCGATATGGATAAACCCCTTAAAATACTTATTTTCTTCATGGGGTGTGTAATTATTAGAAAATAAGTCATTTTTTGGGTGGACTACTCTAAAACTGTGTTATACTGGGGGGGACAGTTCTGTGGGGAACAGTTGCCAAAAATAGCATATCTCTAAGCTTGTAGATCAGCTATTTTTGGCGAAGAGATACGGTGTAGAGTGAAAAAAGTGTATACAAAGTGTGCTCTTTACAGGATCGTTTGACTAAGTATAGAAGCTATAAGTGGTAACGACTTGATCCCAGTGTATGATGGAGGACAATTTCACAAGGAATTCAAATATTTTCGATGCGATTATTGAGAGCATTTTTTTATGGCCCTTCAGCCATGAGACGGTGTTAACATTAAAGCAGGATTCTAGACAGTTCTGAAAAGCTCTGTGGAATGGACTTGTTTGAACTTCCAACCATCTACTCTCAAGGTCTCACGGTTCATATGCGAACATGTGTGTGTGTTGTGTGTGTGTGTGTGTGTGTGTGTGTGTGTGTGTGTGTGTGTGGGGTGATTGAAAGCAGAATTTATAGTAGAGAACTCCTTTCTTGGCTGCAAATTAATAAGAGTGTACTGTAAATCTGAATTCACACACACGCACGCACGCACACACACACACACAGGTTGTTAGACAGTGAAGAGTGTCATTGGTTCATGGGAGCCATGCTAGCCGCTCAGTGGGAAGTGATGAATACTGGATCATGTAACTGCACTGTCCTGGGTTCATGTGCAGGTTATGACTTTTGTGTAATTCCACTTGCCAACACACACACACACACACACACACACACACACACACCCCCACACACACCCCCACACACACACACACACACACACACACACACACACACACACACACACACACACACACACACACACACACACACACACACACACACACACACAGCACATATTCCACTTCCTCTAAAACATTTACACAAAAAGACCTGATTGTTGTAGTTGTCAAACACGCAGCTACAAACTGATTCCCCCCAAAGACACCCTCTCCAACGAACTGTACGTATCACACACACACACACACACACACACACACACACACACACACACACACACACACACACACACACACTTGTCCAAAGCATTGAAACCATACACCAAGGACCCCACGTTGTTAAAGACAACAGAGCCACAGCCAAGCAGCTCTCTGTACAGCTGCTTTACAATCAAAGTGATCAATCACCCAGTTCACCTACAGGGAATCAATGCACTTCTATCTCATCTTACAGCTGCGATCCGGAACTAAAGTTGTTTTCCCACCGAAAATTGTGAAATAAAATATCTTTCTAGTCGCTTGAATCGCATCACTTTGGTCTCTGGGTGTTGCGATGTTAAAAAATGGGTTCATTCGGGTGTTTATGCTGCTGTCAATCACTAATGGAAACACACACCAAATCATACCAAGTTATATGAGTGAAAATAAGAAAGCTTGAGCAACTACGTTCTACTTCATGACTTAAATATATCGATCTCATCATCGTTTACAATCAAGCTGAGACCGAGGCCGGCGTGTGTTTTTCCTCCTTCCCAGCCGGCCGATGTAGCCTATACTGCTGGGCGAGATGTCCCCACCGGTGACATCTCGTTGCAAACAAAACAAGCCCCTGAATAGGTATTTGAGTCAACAAATTGCGTACTATTCACACCCGAGTTCTAAGGTGACACCTCAACAAGCGGGATTGGTCAGCTACTGTATCTTCCCTAGCGATGATATGGCAGATACGGCAATCAGTCCGAGCAAACGTGCCACTGTACACCGAACTGAGTGTTAAATGAGTGTGTGTGTGTGTGTGTGTGTGTGTGTGTGTGTGTGTGTGTGTGTGTGTGTGTGTGTGTGTGTGTGTGTGTGTGTGTTTTGCTGTGATAATTCAGTTTCAGTTTCACCCAGTTGATGGCTACTCAGATTGTTATGAGGGGGGGGGACACTTAGGGGTTAAAGGTCATGCTCAGGGACACTTCAACACATAGACCAGGGCCCGGAGGCCTCTGATTAACAGACGACCTCTCTACCCACT
>NC_137612.1:42648513-42838513 GCF_963280865.1 Gymnoscopelus braueri | reverse complement strand
TATTCAAAAACTTTCAATAGCCTTGTAGATCTGTTAAAAAAATAAATTAAAAAAAACGTAAAAATGTGTGCAAATCTTTGAATATATATACATTTTTAAATCAAATCTTTGCTTTTGGGGGTCCCTGGAACAAAATATTTTGAGATGGGGGGTCCACGGCCAAATACATATACTTTTGGGTGGTCCTTGACATGAAATAGTTTGAAAACCACTGATACTATAGCATATAAGTAAAAAATAAAAATAAAAATAAAAACTCTTAGGATTTAGAAGACATTTGTAGAATTCCCCAGAAGCAAAGGTTTGAGTTAAAAATGTTCGCTTTAAAAAAATATATATATTCAAAGATTTAAACAAATCTTCACGATTAAAAAAAAATAATTGCAGATCTACAAGCTTGTAGCGCGGCACCCTGTGCCGTGCTATGAGCTTGTATATCTGCCATTTTTGAATAGCTCAAAGAATAAAATAATGGTCATAGCTAAACAAATCTAAAATGACACAGTATGCGTTCCGGGATTGAATAGATTAAGGTCAGGATATGGCTCTGGTAGGACAGTTTAGTCACCTCAAATTCCCAGAGTCAGAGTGATGTATGGTTTATAATCCAACATCCATTTCGTCTCTTTCTAGTGGAAACCTCATATGTCCAAAACTGTTACTTTTCAGGATTCAAATTCAAAAATAGCAACGGTAGCAGATCGACAAGTTCAAAACGCTTGTGAAGCTGCTACTTTCGTTAATGTATGAGAAAACACACAAAGTTAGAATATGGAGATAAGAGGTTTCCGCCCGACAGCGACGATTTGTATAATCCGGTGTCATGTGCGGTGGTTCAGCTGTTGATTACAGGGCAACCACACAAGGAAAGAGGTCCTTTGTTTTAATGCAAAACGCATAACACACATTTCAGTCAAATTGGCCAATAAATCCTCAACGCCAAGGAAATATCACAAGCTCATCGTGTTCGGAATGGCGCCATGCTGGACACATTTTAGAGGCTGAATTAAAGTCTGTTCCACAGAAACCTAGAAATTGATGTGAGAATCCCACATGGATCATTCTGACCACTCACTCATCTGGGACACACGGAAAATTGGAGCCTAATTAGAGTGGTGAAAGAGATAAAAGTGGTTAAAAGTAAGAGCGTGAAATTGGACATTCTGCATAATAGCTTTGGTACTGTAAGTATATTTTGATGTCAATGCTTTTGCACTTTTACGCAAGTACATTTTGAATACCGGACTTTTACTTGTAACAGAGTATTTCTACATTGCAGTATTGCAAAGTGTTCCGAGTTTCATAAAGTATAGGTTCAAACTCGCCAAATGTTTTAAAGAGCTGGTGCCATGTTTTTGCACTTTTTCTGTTTTTCATGTGTCTATGAGGTTGATAGAACTTCATTAAGCCCCCCGGTGGTGTTTTTATGGTGTTTTATGTCTTCTCTGACTATTTGGAGTTTCTTCCTGGAGGCTGAAACCTTGAGGGTCAAATGTGCCAATAGAGAAACAGCGCTTTAGTGACATCACAAAGCCATACCCTCCCCCTCATTATCATAACACAACAGGTGTGGGCATGAGGAAGAGGAGGGACTAGGACAGGTGGGTGGTGCTAAGGTGGTGGAGGAGGTGCTAAGGTGAGAACCAGGTATACTTAATGAACTGGTAGGTGTGTCTACATAAAAACAACATTTTAACACTTACTGTACACTTTCTTTTTGTTGAAAAAAATCCTTACATAATAATAATACCTTATGATCAGGTTTTAGGGTTGAAAAATATCATGGCACTCCATCTTTAACAAAGGTCTCGAATCCCACGTAGCTAAACTTGAAAAAGAAAAAAACAAGCTAAGAAACAAGGTTAATGGCATGCTCCTAATAGCAGAACAAAGCTTCCTCGATGACAAAATTGAGGAAAATCAAAGCAAACCACGAGAGCTTTGGAAGCTATTCAACAACCTACTAGGCTGCAGCAAGAAATTGAAAACCAGGTTTACAAACATAAGCCTCAAGGTGAATGACACTCTCACCACATCCAAACATGAAGTGAGTAAAATCCTCAACATATTCTTCACGACCATAACCTCAGATTTGGTTGAAAAACTACCCCCTCACTCTGGGTGCTATGGTGAAGAGTATGTTGACTCATTTTACGAAAAACAGGGTGTACGCAAAGATGATTTTAAACTCTCCCCTGTGAAAACAGAAGAGGTGTTTAAAAAATTGAGTGCTCTTCATCAACACAGAGCCACAGGCCTCGACAATATCCGCGCCAAATTTCTAAAAGACTCAGCCGCCTCCATTGCTCCAATCATTACCCACATAATAAACCTCTCCATCATACAGGGACGGGTCCCTAACGATTTCAAAAAAGCAAGGGTGACCCCTCAGTACAAAAAAGGAAACAAATTAGACCCTGGCAACTACCGCCCTATTTCTATTCTTAGCTCCATCTCGAAAGTCATGGAAAAAATAGTCTATGAACAGGTCGATAAGTATCTTGCCGAGAAAAATCTAATCTACAAATTCCAATCTGGTTTCAGAACAAACCACTCCACTGACACATGCCTTCTCTATTTGAACGACTCTATCAAACAAGATGTCGACAAGGGCAAATATTGCGGCATGGTCATGCTGGACCTCCAGAAGGCCTTTGACACCGTTAATCACCCAATTATGATCAATAAGCTCAAAGCAATAGGGTTTGATGATACGTCAGTGAACTGGATGAGATCCTACCTGGAAGGGAGGGAGCAAGTGGTGGAAGTAAACGGCACCCAGTCCCCCCCCTCCCTGTGACTTGTGGTGTTCCTCAAGGAAGTATACTAGGACCTTTACTGTTCCTGATATATGTGAATGATATGTCTTCAGCCTGCGACTGCAAACTGTTCCTGTTCGCAGATGACTCGGCCCTGCTAGTCTCGGACAGGGACAGGCTGCAGGTTGAGAAAACTCTCAGCTCTGAACTCAACAAGATCTGCATCTGGCTCTCTGACAACAAACTTTCATTACACCTGGGTAAAACTGAATCCATCCTCTTTGGGTCCAGTCCTAACCTTAGCAAGGCAGAGAGTTTCACGATCAAAGTGGGTGATGATGTCATCAAAAGAAAGGATGAAATTACCTACCTGGGCTCCATCTTGGAGGCAAACCTCTCTGGTAACAAAAACGCCGAAAAAGTGATCAAAAATGTCAACCAAACGACACGCTATTTGTGGAGGATTGATCGTCTAGTGACTCTAGTCAGTAAGAATACTCTGAAGATTCTTGCAGGGGCCCTCATTCAAGATCATTATGATTATGCATGCACTTCATGGTATCACAACACCTCAAAGGCCTTAAAAACAAGGCTCCAAACATCCCAAAACAAACTTGTAAGGCTACTTCTTGGCCTCAATCACAAAACCCATCTAACCCCTGCTCATTTAGCTAGGATTGGATGGCTTAGGGTTGAGGACAGAGTACAGCAACTTGCTATGGGCCTGGTCTTCAAGATACACCACAACATTGGGATCCCCCTGTATTTGTCAAAATACTTCCAAAATGTTAATGAAGTCCATGATCATAACACCAGAGGCAGCTCCACAAATCATGTTCAACCCAGATTTGGCTCAACTAAGGGAATGAACTCGTTCTCATGCTATTCATCAAAAATGTGGAATGCCCTACCAAAAGGAGTAAAGGAGTGTAAAACCCTACTCACTTTCAAAACTGCCCTAAAGATACACCTTCAGGAGGCTGCAATTCGAAAATGGCCCCTGTCTAAGTCTTAACCTACCCCCCCCCCCTCTTTCATTTTCTTCTTTTGTATATATATTTTTTTTCTCTCTTCATACCAGTAACCTGAAAGCTGATTGTATGACATTCTGTATAGTAGTGTGTATATCTGTCTGTCTCCTATATGTCATCATGATTTGTGTGCATGGGGTTCTCATCTTAAACAAGCTGCGTGCTTAATGAGTCTTCCAGTTTAGTAGACCTTGTATTGTGAATTTGTACTTCCATGTACTGTGATTCTCATGTCTTACTAAATAAAAGTACATCAATCAATCAATTGATTGATTGATTGAATACTTTATTAGACAGAAATGTAAACAGCACAGAGTTACAAGACTTTCAGACTAAAAGGATAACACAAAAAAGTCATGAGGGACTTGTTTCCTTGTTACCAAATTTTAACACAAATCTTCTCTTCTGATGGTCCTTGGCACAAAACATTTTCAGATGGGGGTCCACGGCCAAATATATGTCAATTTTGGGGTCCTTGACATGAAAAAGTTTGAGAAACTGTGAAAATAAATACATGTGGAGTGGTACTGGTGCCTGCCATACGCACACGCACACACAAGTTTACCCTTTAAACGCGTGTGGAGGGTGAGATAAGGAGAGGAGTGTCTGTCCACTCCCTACACCCTGTGTGTGTGTGTGTGTGTGTGTGTGTGTGTGTGTGTGTGTGTGTGTGTGTGTGTGTGTGTGTGTGTGTGTGTGTGTGTGTGTGTGTGTGTTCGTGTTCCAGCATTTCAACAGAAGGCTCATGAACATGCTCCAACCAGTACAACGAGCACACATTCAGTGTAAATGAGTGAATGTCTGGGACACTGGTTCTCAAACTTTTTTCATGTCAAGGACCCCCCAAAAATGTACGGTATTTGTCCACAGAAAATACTTTGTGCCAGGGACACCCACACAAGATTTGTGTTGTCGCTCTGGACAAAGAGAGTCTGCTAAATGCCTAAATTGGAAATTTGGAAAAGTTTCAAAAATATTCTCAAACGTTTTCACCTTTGTTTTCCCTCCAAGATTTGCTGCCGATAGGGTTGAAGTGGTTAAACTGAATATGATGCTATATTAACCCCTGGGACCCCCTCAAGGACCCCACTTTGACAGTACAGTGACGTGATGCTGTGAGCTGTACAGTATGTATCATCCACACCATCATTCACTGTCCTTTATTATGCTGCTGTTACATATCTGCTCTCTGCTCACTGCCAAGAGTTCACATTCCAACACCCCCCCCCCCCCCCCCCAGAGAGAGAGCGAGAAAGAGACATCTGATCAGAGAGAGACATCTGATCAGAGAGGGAGAGAGAGAGATAGACATCTGATCAGAGAGAGAGTGAGACATCTGATCAGAGAGAGATCTGATTAGAGAAAGATAGAGAGACAGACAGACAGAGACAAAGAGAGAGAGAGACAGACAGACAGACAGACAGAGAGAGACACAGACAGACAGACAGACAGACAGACAGACAGAGAGAGAGAGAGAGAGAGAGAGGGGTGGGCGTAGCAAGGAATTCTGGGTGCTGCTGCACACATAAAGTCTTGTCTTAACCAAATGAACTTTAGTCCCCCATTCTGGGGGGGTGGACATTTTGGCAAAAACGAGCTGATCTACAAGCGGCGTTGTGAGCTTGTAGATCGGCTATTTTCTGCAATTAGATTTGGTGTAAAGGGCAAAAAGGAGTGGACTCATATTATAGACACCCCAGGGTCCCTGCTACATACATAACCCCTTAAGCCCCATATGGTTTGTTTCTGTCTTTCTGTTATTGTGGGGAAAGTTTTGTCCGTATTGTGGGGAAAGTTTTCGCAATAAATAGCAGATGGACAAGCGTTGTGAGCTTGTCGATCTGCTATTTTCAGCAAAAGCTTTCCCCACAATACCGATGCTGGGGTTTAAGTGGATAATTAATGACACTAATAGCAAGGGCAATCTAGAGGAGTGGATTGTTGAGCTATCAAACCTTTCCCCTGTCAAGGACCCTGTCAACGTTGCACATTCCGCTGCTGCTTTGGCACCATCATGTGAATATATGGAAGTATTGCAATGAACTCTTAAAATGCTGTTCTGCTAGGGTCCATATTGCTACCAAATGCCATGTCCCAATCATGAATTCAAACTCTTCGTTAACCACAGCAAGAATGCCGGTCATCGTAGAAGACAGACAATATGTATTATTCAATATGTATACAGAAAAGGAAAGGTTTGATATTTTAAGACGTTAGTGACTGACAGAATCATCATGAGAGCATGTCATGGGCCGTGAAACTGTGACGCACATAGCCAACCTGTGTTCATTTTGACAGCAAATATTGCCATTTAAACCAGTGGTTCTAAACATTCATGTTTAGGACCCCCAAATGTATATGCATTAGCCCCCGCTATACAGTTTTCCATCAATACCAAAATAACTTTTAGTCATCCTTATTGAAGTTGACGTGATGCAAAACAGTTCTAGCTAAAGGATAACTTTAAGATTCAAATGTATAGTTTGGTGTAGTTTGGTGCAGATACGACTACATGTGGCACTGCATAAATAATAAACACCCATATTTTTTTTTAAATATAGTGCTTAAGACTAAAAATAAATTCAAACACTGACTATGCCACCTTTTGGGAGGTCTGGTCCTCACTATTTAAAACCAAGACAGGTTCAAATTGACAACTCCTGGGTAAAATGGCAAAGAACTAAAACGGAGGCAAAGTTAAAAGGTGAACACTTGATTTATTAATTAAAAGTACTAATACAAGAGCTTCTATCCGCCATAAAAAAAAAAATCACACAATAAAAATGGCTAACTAATAATCCTAAAAGGGTCCAACTAACTAATTAAAAGCATAAAAGAAAGCCAGCCAGCTGAAGACGGAAGGGGAGCAGCTCATCTCTGCTGTTGTCTCGGATATTTTAATGTCTGCAGTCTGGCTGGGGAGCCCTCCGTGCTGTCTAAGGATTGGTTCCTGTTGAATAGACTTGACTCTGGATTGGCCGATTAGCCCCACGCTGCTTTCCAGCCGATTCTTACCTAATCTACACGGCTGCTGTCCATAATCTAAATAAGTGTCCTGGGAAAACAGAACAAAACAGAAAGATGAATACACACACATACACACATAATACGAAGTCAAAATAATATGGAAAATCAGCACAAGCCATAAACAAAAACAACCAAAATTATACATGGAGATAAATAAGGCTGGCAAAGAAATAAAAATAACACATCCAAATAACATCATCACAGCAAAAGAAAAAAAATATTTTCTGCCGACTGACATAATGTATACTATAGTTATTATACTGATTATGTCTATTCAGGAATTTTAAAGGAATTGACTTCTTCAAAGAACTATAATTGCAAGCAGTTTCTCTGTACGATATGTCAAGTCGTGTTCACAAACCTCACAAAGTCTCAACATGGTGAGGACAGCTTCTGCAAGGCTTGTCTCCAACAGTACTGGGACAGCAGTACCGTCAGCGGGATCGTTCCAAAGAGCCTGACGCCCATCAATAGGCGATTACCCTCGGTGATCCCACTCAGCCCGTCCAGCAGTTAGATTGACCGTCTGGTCAATCTAACTTCTCTCGCCAATCTGGTCCACGCCTTGGTGACACTTTCTATGAATTGCATCATAGTTTGACAGCTGCCCGGTGGATTCTTATGTTTGTACAAAACAAAGGCATTGGACATACAGTACATATTTCAAACATAAATAACAAACTTGTTGGTCCACTTGCTGGACTTCCTGGTGAACGGATAATAAGCTATGGACTGGTCCAGTTTGTCCACTCCATTCATTGCAGTGTTGTACTCGATACACAGGCAGGCTTGACTTTTGTCACACAGGCACTCTGACCTCTCCGCCACACCCGAACGTCTCCCATCACGTCCGGAACGTTGTGACCATTCTGACCACGTGTGTGTGTCCCGAAATGCCATCACCATGTCTGTGTGACAAGCAATTCTTTCCCCCACTCCCAGGTTGTAAATGGAAGCATCCTGAATGTCTCGTGGTGCACCCCTGTACTTTCTCAGTGTCCCGCAGACATGAGTCTTCATGTCCAGGAGCCGGTCACACATGGTCACCGAGAAGTTATCCATAAAGAATCTAGAGCTGCAGCACCGTTGAGAGGACCGGGACTTGCCGTGAGGGGGATGCCACCACGCACACATCCCCGTCCTGTAAATTATAGAAATACACAATTACCATAAAATACATATACATTAACAATACATGTATTTACAATACATTTTTATTTATTTGTGAGTAAGTGTGATGTACAGAAAAATAAGCGTTTTATTCTTACCTCGACTGGTTCTGCCAACAGGTGTTGTAGGAAGAGATGTGGACTGTGCCTCCCTCACCTTAACATCTGAAATCACAGTAAAATATCAAATAGTTATGGTAAATATGATGTGCACAAAATCAAATCAATTATTTACACCCCCAGCTTGAATGAGCTGGGGGTGTAATAAGTAATAAGCTTACCTCCACTGCCATCATGTGGTAACTTGGTGACATCAGACGTTGCCTGCTGTGCACGCACTTCTGACTCAAGAGTCTAAAATCACAGTAATAGTTTGGTAAATGTGATGTAAGTGATCACAAAAAGATGAACACAAATCAATAAGGCATTTAGCAGAGACTCTTATCCAGAGCGAACATCACTCACCACTGGTGTAACCATCCCACGGTTCTGTAGATACCAGAGCCGCAGCTGAAATCTTACAGTCCCTCATCAAATCCAACCTGGCCTGCTCTACTTGCCATTTAGCCTGTTCAGTCTGCGGTTTCATTTTTTCAATCGCATATTGCGGTATCTAGCCTCACTCGGTCCTGCTCAGCTTGCACCATAGCTTGCAACTTAATTTGTTCCATCTGTAGTTCCATTAATTATTTTTGTTGGTCGAACGTCAACCCCGGCGTTACTACAGGTAAAGAAGGCACCGCCATTACGGCCTCTACCCGTGGAGGAGGAGTAGCCTCCTCTGGCTCTACTTGTTCCTCAACTGAGAACTCTTTTTCACATATAATGTTTCCTCAACACTGCCATTAAGGTCCCTTTTCATTTCTTATCCCCTGACTCAATTTTAATCCTGTTTCCCGTTTTTTTGTGCACTGAATTAACAGTTCCTCAGAAGGCGAAGCCTCAAATGAGTCAAGGGACTCTCCCTTCTCCATTTGTTTGTGCCGCGGGAGTCAATAGGCCGATTGTTTGAGCCGTGGTTTTGTGAATGGAGTGACATCATTTGGGAATCAATCCGGGTATTCCCTTGTAGTCCTGTTGGTTCAACGGTCTGTTGAGTAGAGACATAGCGATGTTGCATGCTTGTTTTTGTCTGGACTTTGGGAAATGCAGTAAATTTCTTGGGTTTGAATTCAATCTTTTTAGAGTTTGTTGGTTAAATTACATTACAGTATTTGATTAAGTTTGTACGGGTGGGGATGTTTTTCCTGGCATTATTTATTAGTTAACTTCAACCTCCATTTTAACCTTGATGGATTCATCGAACCCCACCAGTTCTTGGTCCTGGTGACTGATATTGTCCTAATGCGTGAGTAGACCATGTTTTTTCAATTCTTTTTTTTTCATTCGTTTTATTTTTTTCCATTTTCCCAAAGAATTATAGAAAATAAATGAAAATGGTAATTGAAAAACATGGTCTCCTCACACATTCTCACCAGCCAGGACCAAGAACTGAGAACTGTGTTTTTGATGAATCCATCATGGTTAAAATAGAGTTTGAAGTTACAATTGGTTTGTATAGGAAGGGGGCGTGTCTGATAAAATGAATATCAAATATCTAAATACTGAATTAAGCAACTTAAAAATTGTCTGGGGTGCTCACAAAAACCTGAATAGAGGATAAAATGACCCCAAACATGTTTGAAAGTGAAATATCCCTTTAAGATTACAAATGTAATGTTTTGCCATCACATTTAAGAGTAAATTGAAAAATGTCACATTTATTTGTACTAGATGGACTGCTTTACTACCGATGCACACGTAGTAAAAAGCAGAAGCCACATTTGGCTAAGGTAAATGTGTTTCATGCTTACTTTGGTGCTCAAACACTTTAATTTCCCCATGGGGATCAAAATAATGAATCTAAGTATCTGTCTATCTCATCTCTATATGATATCCATGTAGGTAGTGTTGTCGCCTGCTGAGGCATCTGCATGTTTCCATGAGTTCCATGTCAGTAGTATGTCACTGTGGTGTGTAGAAAACGCAGTGATCCACCGATACTACTGGCCTGGAATGGAAGCGGACATCCGCAAATTGGTAAGTTGGAAGGGTCAAGGGTCATCCAAATGTATATATTCTTTGTACATGCAGGCCTATTTATGCAGGCCTACTTCAGAAGACAATGCCAAATTGATTTTTTTTCATTATTATAGTTTACATTTTAAAATCAAATTGCGTTCCAAATCAAATGTATTATTAATGGAATTTAAGGTGAATTCCAGGCTCTGTGAAGCCCTCCACATCCAGAGGAGCTTTTAAGACCCCTAACATCCACAGACGAATGGCCTGGTGGAAAGAAAATGAACGGAACCATCCAGAGGTAAGTTGCATACTGCCAAATTGGCAGATACACCTACAGTACACAACATGAATGCTGTAGACTACATTAAATGCATCTGAATGTCTGCTATCATGTTATGTAATGTGGACATTTTCAGATCTCTGAAAGCCCTTTGTGCAGACCACCCCCATCAGTGGGACAAGTATCTCCCAGCCGCCATGTTTGCTCTCCGTACCAAAAAAAGCACCTCACCACCAATATACCCCATTCTACCTCCTGTATGGTAGAGAGGCCAGATATCCGTCAGAAGTTCGTGTGGACTATGACGTAAGTGGCTCCATTTGTTGGGGGGCAGTAAATTAGTAGCATAGCACCAAATCAGTTTAACCCCCTTTATACATTGGCTATTTGAAAATAGCCAATCTACAGTCTCACAACGCATTGCGACACGGTGTGAGCTTGTAGATCTGCTATTTTCCAAAATGTATGCCAAATGCATACCGATTTGGGGGTCCTTGACATGAATACATAAAATTGAGAACCACTACTGTCAATAGCCCCACCTGTTGTGTTTGTACCTTAGGTGACACCAGAAGAAATGGAGGGCTATGTGAGGTGGAAGGAGGTCTGTGAGGGGCTGAAAAAGCAGACCCAAGTGTATGAGGCTGTGCAGGGCAATGTCCAAAAACAACAAGACAAGGTCAGATAGAGGAAGCTGGAGCAGGGCTGGGATGACAACTTCACAGTTGGGGATGTGGTGTTGAAGAAGAACATCAGAGAAGAGCAGAGGACGGGAGGGAAAATGGCATCCGAGATGCTAGGCCTTATACCATCATCGACATAAAGGGGAAAGTGGTGTACTTGGTTGGGGACAAAAATTAGATGCTAATTGCTCATTTGGACCAGCTTAAACGCTACATAGAGTCAGAGGAGAGGATTCCAGCGAAGCTTCTTAAGCTAGCTGGAACCTTTCCTTTGGCTCGCCCCCCTCCACCACTTTCCCCTTTATCTCATCCTCTTGCTCTCCACCCTCCCCAACTGTTACCCAGTCCCTCCAGGACTCTTCTTGGCCGTGACCCTGCACTGCCATCATTCAGCCCACCCACCATCCTCGGGCCCCTCCACACCTCCTCCTGCCCTCCACCACCCACCATCGTCGGGCCCCTCCTCTGCCAGATCAGCAGAGGACCATATCACTAGTAAATCCCATTCACTAATGTGACATGAAGAATAATAATGCCATGTACAATTTTGAATGAAATGTTCTGAATTTCCAGTTTTCCAAGCAATGGGACGAGTCTAAAAAAGGGCAGCTCCTGTGGGCCAAATTTTGCCCATTTAAAGTCTTAGAACCTGGCACCGGGAGAGACATTGGACAGTGAATTAAGTCTTGTTTTGTGAGCAAGTGTTCTCATTGATATTGAAATGATTTTTAATTGTATTTATTTTTCTGTGTAGATTGTCAATGCCTACCATACGTGGGTCGCCCAAAAGGAGTATTACAATATTGGCAGTGGAGGAGATGACCCCAATATGGGACAGTTCAGCAAGGGAGGTGAGGTAAGGATAATGGTTGCTTTTAAAAGTGTCGAGGCCGAACTTCTAGTCATATTAATCGAAACCTATTCACGGTGTTTATCAATTCGTTTTATAAAAAATAAAATCAATAATATCCCCCAAAACGTGCATCTCGGTTATTCGATTAAAAGGTAATCTATAGAATCATTGTTAGTTGCAGCTCTAAACGGAGACAATGTTTAACTTGTTGATATTTTCAGGTGGACTTGAGCTTCCCATCGTTCGTATCAGAGGGAGCTGGAGACCTCATTACAAGGCTGCTGCGCTATCGTCCAGAGGAGCGACTGCCCCTGCAGAAACTTGGAACTTGCACGGTACATCATTAGACTTAAATGTATCCTTAAAATTTTTGTTTATGCCCCAAAAGACTGGATATACAGGTTTTGCAGCAATTGTAGAAATGTTAGACCTTAATTGTCAAAGGTTTAAGCATGTTCTAATCATGTATACTTAACATTGTCCAAAAATATATATTTTTTAACATTTTGGAAAAATGTGTCAATTTAACACTGAGGTGCCCACTCTTCCTTGGGCCCAACTATCCTTGTAATGGATGAGCTCAACAAGAAACATGTCGAGTTGGAGTAACTCTCACACTGTGACGATCGACATGACTTTGTCAGGGGTCAAGCCTGCCCACTTGGCTAAATAAGGACCAGAAAAACACCTGCCGTTATCAGCCTGACAAGCCAAATTCTAATACCCAAGTTATTTGTCATATCTTCCCTTGTGCAATGTTTAATTACAAAGCCTAAAAGGCAAAACAAATTATTTTTTTCCAATGTTCAATGACAAAAAACACAATTAAATCGTTAATCACAGAAATGGGTGGGTTTGTGCGTCTTGTGTGAATGGGACACTTCGCGCATGCATTCACGCACGTATAAACAGCAAAGTGCCATATTGTAGCCAAATACCTGGCCACCCGGGGAGCGACAGGCCGGCTCGATGCGCCTTAATTGCCAGCCCTTACCCAACGAGCCGTTCGGAGAAACCGCCATTCGAAGCGAAAAGCACTAATCTAACTGTAGTTATTACAGGGTATAGGACCAGTCACTATAGGTTCGGAGGAGCAGCAAGCTATCGAGGGAAGAATAATTTAGACCACAGACCATGGATAAGGTTTTGTAATAGCCCGAAAGATGGAAAAAAAATTGAATGGCAGATTAACAAAATGGACAGTAATCACAAACAAAACAAAGCTCACACAGGTAAGAATCACAGATAAGCACCTCCTTTATGCTCACACAGGATACCAAAAGTAGGCTACTGCCATTTGTATTCTATTTTAGTAATCCCAGCTGCTGAGCTACGGCAGTCTGTCTTGAGAGATTACTATTTATCACTAGTATTTTCCTATCCATCTATGGCAAGTATCTTTTATTTTTCAGGCTTAGTTCTAATTTTGGTACTGTATGCATCCATTTTTCGCGTTTTAGTATAACTTACTTAAGATTTCATTATTGAGGGTTGGATTTGGTAGCCAAGAAACCTTTTAACACAAAAAGATGGGGGTCCATGGACAATAACATTAATTTTGGGGTCCTTGACATGAAAATGTTGGAGAACCACTGGTTTAACCAACATTTAGGGAGCAAACCCAAATAAGCAACTACACTTTAGAAACAACAAGCCCAAAAAGCCACAACCACCAATATTTACAAGCAACTTTACAGAAAAACTTCCCAAAAAGGCCTAAGTCGCTTATAAACACTGGGTGTGACTATAAAGTTCACTGTTATGTCCATCCAGGTATGGGTAGGTGTGAATGCAGTGTGTACAGTGAAAGTGGCTAGCAATTAGCCAACTGTGAGTGATGAACTGTAAGCAGCAGTGATGTGAAATGACTAGAGTTGAGTCCTACCACACTACCAAGTGCTCAATCTCGTATTTCAGGGTTCTGCTTTGACGATCTTGATCCATTGAATCGTGGGTGCTCGCCATCAAACATCATCCAATGAGTGATATGCCAATATCACTAGAATCAATCCAACAAAAGAAAAAGACCTGGCCTGTTTAGTAAACAGTCATATATTCATAATAGGATCACATCACACCCTTAATATTTAGAAATTAAAAATAAAATAATGACAGATCTCAATTAAACTTCTACGTATGTTTACAATTGGCTGGATACACACTTAAATAAAACATTACCATGAAAGATAGACAGAGTGTAACATTGCTGCTGCTGTCACAATCACAGTACAGCTCAACTCACCAAGTCAAGTGTTCACAAAGTTCCAATAATCAAGGGTTCAGGACATCAAAATACAGCACTCTTCTCTCAAAAAGAGACCGGATCAACCACAAATGGCATTAAATGAATAGAAACCATTCACATTCATCAAATCTTGTATTTTTCCCCTCTGTTTTCTCAAGCTGTTTGTTCAACAGCCTTCTGTCTCCTGTTCTGTCTAGAACATTCTGTACTCTAAGGGCATGTGATTAGATGAATCAAATCACCTGGGCTAGTGTTTTTTCAAAGAGCAGTCTATTAATTGAGAAACCTCATTGGCCAATTGGTTCATTGGCCTAATCAGGGCTCTTAAAGAGACACTAACAAGTAGATGAATGTGAATACATGAAATAAACACACATTATCTTACTCTGTACAATTGTTTTGGACAATTCCTATTTAGTTCATCTTTAAAACTATTTTTTTGAGGTTTCTTTACTTTATTTTAACCTGTGTTATATCCTAATTCCATTTATAATCCTTATCCTTTATAAATCCTCATGTATAAACCGCGGACCCCTAGGCGAGGTTAATAAATAAAAACCTGGTTGGCCAAAAGCAGTTTTTTGATAAATCTAGCTTAAGTGAATCAGACTTGAAATGCAGGGACAGTGGAGAGAGTTCCATCAGAGTGACTAAAGAGATTTGACAATTTAGAATAATATGTAAAAGTGGAATACAAGCAATAGTGAAATTGCCTATACCTTCGCTTTCTGAAGGTAAATATGTCCATTAGTCTTACCCACATGAAAATTATTCTGTGTAATAAATTGGTCTCGGTCTTACCTGTTCTGTTGATTGCACGCCTACCGTAGAATGTGATTGTATAATATAATGATAAGCCACCACACACAAAATTGGAAGTCCATCAGGTCCCGTCAGTGGCCTAGCCATGAACGGAAAAACGTCATCTGTGGAATGAGGGATCAAAGAACAGGCATAACAAGAGTGGGGAGTAATTAACTTTATGTTCCATAGCCTTTGAAGTATCTTCCAGCCGCAGTCATACATAAAAATGGGCCAGAACTCAACTTATTTAATTAGTACAAATAAATAGCTAAAATAAGAAGTCTGCTAAATGTTCCTTAAAGGGGCACAACAGGTAAAGAGTTGGGGATGGGGGGTTTGTCCGTCGATTATGTCATGTACCTGATGTACGTTCACTGGTTCCCTCTGGAGGATGAATAGCCTCTTGGCCCTAATCACGCATAAGAAACGTCTCAAACTATGAATGCACTGAATGCACTGACGTAAAGAACGTACCAGTTCCTCACCCCCGACGTACGTCAATCCCCATCTCCGTCTAGTATGTACGTCACTTTAGTGGGTGGGGGTCAGCCTTGAAAGGTGAGACCCCACCTAGCCAAACAATAGATCACACTTTGAGTCCCTGATTCGATTTGCAACTGTATGAGCCAGCAAGGGGGGATGGAGACACCTAGACCTTCTGTCTCCCAGGTAAAACAAAGAGAATGCTAATTGTACCCCCCACCCAGGTCAGGGCCAACAGTCACCTCTGAAGCAAATGGATGATTCAAATTCTGATGTACTTCTAAGTCTCTGGATTATCTTCTATCATAAGTGTAGTAGTAGTGTTATCTGTGATCATGATGAGGCCTCCCCCAGACTGCTTGAGCTCGGTAGGGGAGCTGCCCTTAGAACCTGGACGGGTCGTCCATCACCAGGACTAAATGAATGCAGCGGTTGATCCCCTGGACTGGGCAGATACTCGAGAACCTGTTGATAATACTCAAAAACAAAGACAAACAAACTAATTAAGAAAAAAGTGCGCATTAACAACGAGTTTTCTCAGTGGAGTGCTAGACCCAAAATCCAGTATATACATCAAAAGTATGAACTAAAAAGAATCCCAAAAGGGCAGCTCATTATGAAACTGGCCTTCCGAATACTGTGAGATCATTGGTATGGATACATCATTAAACTGACCTCCTGCATACTGAGGGATCAGTTGTGGGGCCTGTAATTTAGATTTAACTGGCAGAAATAATCCTACAGCATCTAGTTCTCTAAGTTTCTTCAACAGGTCTACTGGTGATAATGAATGCACATTTGGGGCAGACAATTTCAGGGTGTGTGCTGAGGATTCATCCATGCCATTCAATATCATAGAGGCAAAGAACGCATCTGCTTCCTCATTCAATTCCAATTTAGCTTGATCACGCCAGCAGTTCTGGAATCTATCACCAGGTTTACGTTTACAGTTCAGTACATGGGTAATGTCCTTTCCCAATGCGGCATGCTCTTTTAGGAATGCCTCCATCTCCTCCACATGAGTGTCTCTATGATCTGAGTCTAACCACGGGTATTTGTCTGTAAGCTTAGGGTCCTTAGTGTCTATAGGCCCATCGTACTTGACTTTAAGAGTAGGACACTTTTCAATCAATGTGTCAAGTTTAATGTTTGGCATCAGTGTGGTAAGGATATAGCACAAATCCTTGCCAGACAGAACCATGCATCAATAGACTCTTATACCAATTAAGAAATCTAACATGATTCTCAAACACTTTAGGAGCATCATCCGTGATTTTAGACAGCTCAGCCAGTGACAATGGTTTTTCCATCAAATACTATCAAAGGGGTATTCAGGTCACATTCCATATGTTTGCTACTGTATATGGATGCCCCCAAAAAGGGGACTGGCGGTGACGCACTTGCCAGTCTATATATATATGCCGGGTATATTTTGTACACTGTAGGCTATACGACATTGACAAAAAAAAATATATCGTGAAAATAGCCAATCTACTACAAGCTTACAATACAACATGTCGCAAGCTTACGCATTGTGAGTTTGTAGGTCTTCTATTTTCGAAATGTTTAAAGAAAGAAAAGCGTTTTTGACAATACTGGCATGCCCAAAATAGGGACGGCAGGTTTAAAGTGGTTAACCTCTGTTGGCTGATTGGCAGATATACCACATGTACCTACATGGCAGAGGCAGGTTGGCTCTTTAGAAAAGAAGGTTTGCAACTCACTTATTTAAGTGAAGAGTTAACCACTTAAGCCCTATTTTATACTTTGTCGTAAAATGGTGCGGTGAAAACAGCAGAAAATAGCTTTTTTCACTATTTTGTGGTTATAAGATCTGCTATTTCTTGTGATTAAATCAAATCAAATCAAATCAAACTTTATTTATAAAGCCCATTTAAAACAACGGAAGCTGACCAAAGTGCTGTACAAGGTTGAGACAAACAAAGCATCAACGCAATTCAATAAGCGCCCATAGGCGCACAGACAAATACAATACAATATTGTTAAGACACAGTAGTGGATCAAGGGCAGTTAAAAGCCAGGGAGAATAGGTGGGTTTTTAGGAGGGATCTGAAAACCCCAATGGACTGGGCAGATCGGATGGGGAGAGGGAGGTTGTTTCAAAGTGCAGGGGCGGCAGCAGCAAAAGCGCGGCCACCCCTGGTCCTTTTATTGGTTGGTAGGACGATCAGTAATGACTGATCAGCAGACCTTAGGAACCTGGCTGGAGTGTATGGTTCTATAAGCTCAGCGAGGTATAGTGGAGCTAGCCCATGTTGAGATTTAAAAGCAAATAAAAGGACCTTAAAAATAATTCTAAAATTGACCGGGAGCCAGTGAAGAGAGGCCAGGGCAGGACTGATGTGCTCACGTCTTTTTGTGCCAGTAAGAAGGCGGGCCACAGCATTTTGGACCAGCTGTAGGCGCCTGAGAGATGACTGTTCTAGGCCGGTGTAGAGGGAATTGCAGTAATCGAGTCGTGAGGAAATGAAGGCATGAATAGCTATTTCTAATTGTGGTCGGGGGAGATAGGCCTTAACCTTAGCGAGAAGTCTGAGTTGAAAGAAGCTAGCTTTTACAACGGAACTGATGTGTTTGTCAAATTTGAAGGCGCTCTCCAGAATTACACCAAGATTGTTGGCAGAGGTGCAGATGTTAGATATGAGAGTGTCCAGGATGTTGGGGGGTGTGACGGTGTTGTGGCCAAATAATAGGATCTCAGTTTTGTTTTGGTTGAGTGTCAGGAAATTGTTGTCCATCCAGGTTTTTACATCCTGTAAACAGTCGAGTAGGGGTTGAAAAGAATTGTTTGAGTCCAGTTTGATGGGTAGATAAATCTGGACATCATCGGCATAGCAATGGAAGGAGATGTTATGTTTGGTAAAAATGGACCCGAGGGGTAGCATATACAGTAAAAATAATATTGGGCCCAGTACGGAACCCTGGGGGACCCCACATGTGAGGGGGCCGGGGGTGATGTGAATTCCCCCAGTTTGACAGCAAAGGTCCTATCAAACAGGTACGACTTGAACCAGGACAGGGCTGTGCCTGTGATACCGACCTGGTGTTCAAGGTGTGACAGGAGAATTCTGTCACGCCTTAGATTAAGATTGTGAATGCCATAGATTAAGAGTCTATGGCATTCACAGCTCCTAAGACTCCGACCTGGCCCTATGGCCACTGCACCTTGATGGTAGCGACACCTTGCTGGGGTGGGGGTGTGTGTGTGGGGATAGCGAAACAGTATCCCATCAACAGAAAGCAGCTGGGAAGTGGAGTGCGGGTGAGACTTCATCTGCTTACCAAATAGGGATTGGAAGGATCAGTGGCAGCAGTTGGAAAATCATATCCATCAAAAGCTTTTAAAATGTCTATGAAAATACTAAAAGCAAGTGAATTATCATCAAGTGCAGAGGTAACTTTTGTCAATAATCATCATGGAGTGATTGTTCTGGATACCATACTGGTGCATATAACACACACACACACACACACACACACACACACACACACACACACACACACACACACACACACACACACACACACACACACACACACACACACACACACACACACACACACACACACACACACACACACACACACACACACACACAATATCTGCCATGTGTACGAATGCTGATCATTTCAACAACACCTGTCAGACGGTGAAAATGTCATCATAATTTCTTGGAAACACTGCTTTTTTGTTGTTGCAACTTGAACCATGTAAAGTTTTCATAATAGCTGTGTCCTTCTTCACAGTCATTCTGCTGTCATGGTGACCTTTTCCCTCATGGAGTTAAAAGAGACTCTGCCTTATCGAGATGATTAGCCAATCAGTATCCAATTAATGAAAACACACCCGTTTAAAATAGCATTTTGATGCAAATTTCATGCCATATAGTACCCACAATTTGGTTAACACACAAATTACACTTATAAATAGATCCTTACGGAACTCTGGGAGTGTACACAATTGGAACCAAAGCACAGCACAGCATATCACAACACCGGACAGCACAGCACAGCACAGCACAGCACAGCACAGCACAGCACAGCACAGCACAGCACAGCACAGCACAGCACAGCACCGTATCACATCCACTCCTTTCCCTTTCCCCGAACTGGAGAGAGGGCTCGGCGCACATGTGTGTGTGTGCGTGTCCGTGTGCGTGTGCGTGTGCGTGTGCGTGTGCGTGTGCGTGTGCGTGTGCATGCGTGTGTGTGTGTAACTGCATGAGAGAGAGCAATAGAGGGGCAGGGGGGTTAGAGAGAGAGGGGGAGAGAGAGAATGAGTATTAGGGGTTGCAGATAGAGTACGGACATGAGGAAGTAGAGTTAGTGAATAAAATAATTCAAACGAGAGGCCCTCTACAGATCTGGTCAATGGAATTTTTCTATTGACCAGATTTTTCTAGCCAAAAAGTGTATTTTAGACGTGAGGTGGGGGGGCTCTGAGTGTGGGGGGCTCCAGCAAACAAGAACAGACAACAATGATGAGAGTAATAAGCCACACCCTCTGACCTAAGTGTCATCTGATAACAAGGCGTTTGAAAGAAAACAGAACTTCAGTTCAGATCTGATCTCCAGCTGTTCACCCCTGCTCTACATGATACTCTACAATGATCTAAATCAGTGTCTATCAACCTTTTTTGTGCCAAGGCACACCTGGCATAGCCAAAAAATCCCAGGGCACACCTAGATATACGGTATATATAATTATATATATATATACGGTATATCTATATAGACACACTAGGGGTGTGCCGATTTTCACATTTCACGAAACGATACGATATTGGGCACACAACTTCGATACGATTTCGATACGATACGCACTTTTTTATCATGAAAATAAATGGGGGAGAAAAAAAGCAAATGCAAACAAATATTTCTGTTTTTGCATTATTCAGACATGCAAACTTGTAGCTTTTCAGCTTCCACTAGCCGTTTTGAATCCAAATAGGGCAATAGTGTGACACCTGACCCGAAAAAAAACAGCATGTTGTCACCCTTTTCACCTCGGGGCTGTTTGCATGCCTGATTATTATTATTGTTTAAAAAAAAAAAAAAACTTTTTTTTTTTTTTTCAAACCTCCTTCAAACGGCGCGGCACACCTCAGCAGCAGCCCCGGCCCAAAATTGGGACGTTTGCCAGGGTTGATATACACTGATCTAAATGATGTAATGATACAACAGGGGTCGACATTACTGTAAGGCTTGTCCCACTTGTCCTGACAAGTAATAAATCATTAAGGACAAGTCCATTCAAATTTTACTTGTCCGTTGGACAAGTTGAAAGTTTTTTTTTAATTCTGGGGGAGGACCCCCAGACCCCCCTCTTGGGGGTTGTGGTTAGTGCATTCAATCATACAGAGATATTCACTTTTAAGTAATGAATGGTTATTATTAAAGATGGGTCTTACGTCATCAAATCAATTTCTGTAGGCCTACTTTTAGCGGTTTAATGGGTGAAATTGTGCCCATCATTTTCCAATGCTAGTACAGCAAGCCTGATAAAAGTATCAAACTCACAAAAAAAGCTTTGTTGTAAACCCTTTCCAGTGAAAGTGTATAATGTTTATTTCGCAATGTTGACATTGAAAATGCAATGTTATATATTGGTGTGTGGAAACACACATAACAGAAACACTGTAATTAGACACCGAATTATAACACCAAGATAATGAGGAGGAGAATAAGTGGAGGTTCTGGATTCTTGGTTTTATACTCCTTTTAAGGCTCACGACATGATGAACACGAATTATTAAAGAATATTCCATTTTAGATTATAGTTTTACCACAGGAACTTAAAATTGTATTATCAGAGTTACCTTCATGCAAATGTGTGTGATAAGCATAGCAAGATCTGCTGTGCGCTCAGCAGGAGCGGATCAGCTTCTGATTGGCTGAAATAAGGAGGAGGAGGAACTGTGAATCTAGAGTGTGATTTGAATTTACTGTATAAATGCTCCTGCAGTTGTGATTGCAGGGTGCTGTATTTTGACCAACTCAGTTTGCCATTTTTGTGAATACTCTTGAAGTTGATCAATACAAGACTTGGAGAATAATATCCATCGGATCTCGTGCCTTCTGTGCTGCTACACTTTCATTGAGGTTTATCCCACGGTATCCCCCGGAAAAGTTACTTCAGGTTCTCAACGGGGCTCCCGACAGATTCAAGCGCAGCTCTGAATCTGTTCTTGAGAGATTAACGAGACAGAGACAGAAGGAAAGAAGACAGACGGACAGTGAGCAAGAGAGAGGGACAGAGGACAAACTTTTTGTTTTGGAAACTTCTGACAAGAGTGAGTAAAAGGATTGACACACACACGCTTACAGTATTGATTGATTGATTGAATATTTTATTTGGCAGAAAGTACAGTTAAAACACTTTGTCTAAAAGGTCCTTGCTGTCTTGTTTCCATTGAGGTCCTTCTTGGTATATAATTCATAAACATATAATATTCATAGACCGGATTGCTTATTGTTCTCACGGAATAAATGTCAACTCTAGTTACAACTCTGGGGAGAAAAGTAAACATGTGAGGATTTATGATGAGACAGAAAATAGTATGTTTTCAACTAGAAATGACAAATTTAGGAGATTTTTCTTTTGTACTCAAAGTACATTTTTATACCAATACTTTTGTACCTTTACTGAAATACATTTTGAATTGACTTTTACTTGTAAGGGAGTATTTCTACATTGCAGTATTGATACTTTTACTTAAGTAAAACATGTGAATACTTTTTCCACCACTGGTTATGAACAGAACTGACTATATATTGGCTTGAGGTGGCTAAAGTGGCCAACGTGAAATCGCGCAAAGACACCCGACTTAATGTTTTGAGGGCAAAAATAATAATAGATAATGAAAAAACTGAGAAAAACCCGAAAAAAATGTTTAAGAAATTAATAAATAACCGCATTAAAACCAAAACATTTTCGCGCCTCATGCACGCGCCCCCACTTTCAGAAATCTTGTCCCCCCACCCAAGAATCCTGTCATCGGCCCTGTTTAAACCTAAAATATAAAATAAGATATGTAGCACCGGCATTTTGTTTTCAAAGGTCAATATTATAACAATAATAATAATAATAATTAAGACCTTAAACGATTCCAACAGTGTGTGTGTGTGTGTGTGTGTGTGTGTGTGTGTGTGTGTGTGTGTGTGTGTGTGTGTGTGTGTGTGTGTGTGTGTGTGTGTGTGTGTGTGGACAGAGTCATTTAGGGTCAATGTGGTTCTATTTTATGGAGGCGTGTTTTTTCTAGATATCCACAGTGAAATGTGCAAATTATATCATTGGATGCCTGTGTACCATGTTAATATCCGCAGTCTGTTTATTTTACCTTGAGTTTTTTAAACATGCAATTATGAGGGACACTAAATAAGACTAGAGCCATGAGAATGATTATTAATTATATATTTTCAAAACCTTTCATTATGTTGTTGTTAATGTTCACCTCTGAAACAACATCTAACCAATGAGATCCAGCTATGAGAACGAATCCTATACCAGGCAGAACCTTATCTTCGCTGTATCTCCTACCTACACTGTGTCTCTCTCTCTCTCTCAGCTGTCCAACTGTCTGTCTCTCCTACACTGTCTCCCTCTCAGTTTTCCTACTGTCTGTCTCTCCAGACAGTGACACAGTTTCCCTCTCAGCTTTGTCTGTCTCCCTCTCATCATAATTCAAGGAGAATGCACATTACATTCATAATGTGTTTTATGTTTGCATTTCTCTGTCCTCCTCCCTCCTCTTTCTGACATTCTCTCGCTGACATTCTCTCTCTTCTTTCTCAGGTGGTTATTGTACACCATCTAGTGGACACTTTGTGGAACAACAAACTTCTGTAAAGGACACATCACTTGGTATGTTTATTGACACCAACATGATCAAACCAAACTAACTGAAGGCCAGGGTTGAGCATGTTTAAATACACTGTAGATGTTTACTCTATGTACAAGTAATGCAGGCATTTAGTACTTTTGATTTTGATTCAAAGAGCTGAATCATTAGTCTCATTTTTTCCATTCTAATGCTACATTTCAATGTCACCATAAATGTTTGTACAGATCCTCTTCAGCAAAACCACCTCAGTTATTGTGTGTAAATTGTGCATTTATATAGCAAAGTGTTTTGCAATGTGCATTACATTCACTCATCCACACACACACGCACGCACGCACGCGCACACACACACACACACACACACACACACACACACACACACACACACACACACACACACACACACACACACACACACACACACACACACACACACACACACACACACACACACACACACACACGCGCGCGCGCGCTCGCATCAACCGGCTCATCAGGAGCAGTTAGGGGTTCAGTGTTTTGCTCAGGGTCACTTTGACACTGACCCAGGAGGAGCTGCCGATGGAACCGGGAACTTTCCGATTATAAAAGCGCCTGCTACCTCCTGAGCCACTATGGCCCCTTTGTTCCATCTAATGTAACATTCTATCCAATCCATAAAGTAACTGTGTTCAACCTGTGTGACGTTGCTTTCACTGTTCTGTTAATATATGCAAATACATTTAATTACATTAATCCACATAATTTCCCTAATGTACATAACTTCAGTGTCTTCACACTCAAAGCATTAAGAGAATTAATCTGATATGTGAACATTTTGTGTTTGTACCAGGAATCAACCATGACAACACTTCCCGAATGTATCTTCAAAACTCTGAACGAGTTTGGAAACGAGGCAGAGTTGAGGGAATTCAAGATGTATCTGCGACAGCATGTTAACCTTGAAGGCCAACCGCCAATCGCAAATGGGAAACTGGCACCGGCTGACAAGATTTCAACCACCAATCTGATTGTGCAGACCTACACCAATCATGCAGCTAAGATCATGGAGAATGTTCTGGAGAAGATGGGCAACCAACTACTACTGGCGTCTTTTAAAAAAATGTCCCAAGGTGTGTGAATAGAGGGTTTTTATGATGATATAATATGAAAGCCCTGTAGATTGTAATTGGAGTTTCAGAGACATCAGGTGCTATATATATACTGTTTTTTTTATCATGGCCACAAAATTATTACATTCTGTGCTAAGACGTTTTACTCATTTGAGCACCTGGTTGTCTTTCCTGCTGTAGATAAACAGGCCATAGACAACAGTTAATTATGCAACACAAATGTTATCAATTTAATATTAGACCACCATGAATCCAGAGGCGCTGACCCACCACTGCCCCGGCACCCTCCAATCAAGACTGATGCACTGCCAAGTTCAGCAAGGAGAGCAGTCACCACCGATGCTGAAACTTCTGAAAGTGAGCTGACACTATGAACAGATGTCTTGTCTACAGTAAACTGATTACATATAGGCTGTTCACTATGTTTATGTTATATCTGTAGTCTGATGTCACACATTTAATAACTTTAAAAAAAAACATGTTTTATCATGAGTTGATGGTCGTCCACTCGTTTTCTTCATTTATAATTTTAAACACATGCAGCATAGATTTTAATTTTGATTACAGTATTACTGTACGTCTCACCAGTGATGAGCGAGAAAGCGTTTTTGTTAAATAATACTTTTGTTCTTCTTAAATATATATAACACAATGAACAGCCTGTAGTCTGTAGTTACACAGTTAATAATGTAAATATGTTATTGTTATGCGATGATGCTCCTCCACTCAAAACCCAATAAATGAATGTGAGTAAGCACCAACTTACTGTATATATATATACCCTATCTTAACAAGAAACGTGTTTAAATATGTCTCATCCACAGTCTCACCCACAACTCCCTTTTTATTTCCCTTATGTTCAGTGATTAAATTTGTCGACGATCAAGAGGAGGAGCTGAAAGCTAGAGTGAACATGGTCGAGCCCATCCTGGATCTGCTGGTTAGGGACAACGCCATCACAGGAGAGGGTCGTGCTGAAGTGAAAGCTCAGCCTACCACCATAAAAAGATTGAGGAAACTCTATGAATTCCTGAATAACGAAAGAGCCAAAGTTTCCTTCTACAAAGGCCTGAAGAAACATGAGGCGTTTCTTCTCGACGAGCTGATTCGGAATCAGAAGTCACAGTAATTGTCATTTCAATACATTTTTAGGTCAAACATTGTATTAGTACAAGAGAATGTACTTTTTCAGACCATGATGTTATAGTGTTCTCAAGTATAATTCTCATTTATCCTCTTTCTATTTCCAAGATTTCCACATTTTAAATGTAATGTATTCCTAATTCTTACAAATAAGAATATGTGTATTTAACCCAGGATTTTCATTAACCAGCATTGTGTGTGTGTGTGTGTCTTTCTAGACCCTCATCTGATGAGGTTGATCATTCGAACTGGGAAAGTACTACTGTGAGTAAAACCATCTCCTCTACAGAATAATCACGCACACTTAACATTACTGATTGTATGAAAGAACTGGAACCTGAGAACAAACTACTAGCAGAGAAACACTGTCTCACTTGTAAGACATTGAACAGTATTAAGACATACAGTAGGCCTAGCTACATCTCTCACTGCTTGCTCTCCTATTGAGAGAAAGGTTATCAAAATATATTGATCTGGAGTCATAGGCCTATTGATATATCTGCAATGATTATACACCACATTTCAGCCGACTGTCATTGCTGTTTTACACAGCACTATTTTCCTACTGCATAATAGTAAACACGATTTTTTGACTTTTATAACACTTTGTTATTTACAGTTTTAACTCAGCAGCTTGCATATGATGGAAATGAAAGCTATGCCCCTGCCCACAATGCTCTGCTCTGAGCTACATTTTTAGGCTAGTTATCTTATATGAAATGTATAATATGACATTTGTATTAAAAAATCTATTTTGTGTGTGCGTGTCCGTGTGCGTGTGCATCGGTCCGGCAGAAGGAATACTCAGATACTCATAGCGAGCCGAAAAAACAACCAGGAACTCTGGAAGATAAGGGTATGTATCCTTGCTTTGGTGATCTGATATAATTTGTGAGTGGAGTTAATAGTTGGTGATAAATAGTCAGTCAGTCAGTCAGTCAGTCAGTCAGTCAGTCAATCCATCCATCCATCCATCCATCCATCCATCCATCCATCCATCCATCCATCCATCCATCCATCCATCCATCCATCCATCCATCCATCCATCCATCCATCCATCCAGAGAGAGAAGTTCCCAACTTTACTCTGCCATATTATTTCACATGTTTGTGTTTTAATTTAATGTGAAAACTGTTTGATTTCTTGCAGCAAAATCCGGAGGAGCGGCTGCATCTGGCTCATGTGAGTGCTGTTTAAAGTTAGTTGATTCTAAATGGAATTTAAATCCCATTCAACTTGTTTTTATGTATTAAATTGACAAAATAACATCTTGATAATATGTGTAGCATTTCTGTGTTATTACAAGACGCAAACATACCTGCTTTGAAGACAATGCCATGTCATTGCCTTCTACTAACCCAACCACAAGTTATTATGATAACTCAAAATGTTTGTGGTTGTAATTTAACCCTTTAATTCACAAATAGCAGATATTCAAACTCATAGTGGGGCACTCGTATAGATCAGCTTTTTTTTTTATATCTTGAACATTTTTGCAAATCTTTGAATATATATTTTGTAAAGCAACATTTTTAACTCTGTTGCAACTTCTGGGGGTCCCTGGAACAACACATTTTTGAGATGTGGGTCCACGACCAAATACATACAATTTTTGAGAACCACTGATATTATAGCAACATACGTTTTTTCAAGAAAACTGTTAGGATTTAGAATGCATTTGTAGAATCCCCAGAAGCCAAGATTTGAGTTACAAATGTTTGCTTTAAAAAATATATATATCCAAAGAGCCACGATTTTCCATGATTTTTCCCCCAAAAATGTAGATACAAGCTCATCGCACGGCACTCAGTGCCACGCGATCAGCTTGTATATCTGCTATTTTTGAATAGCCCTGTTATACATAACACTGTTGCAAATAGATGACTTGTGCTACCACTCATTGATGCTGGATTTATATTCTCTTAGGGTTGGATACTGGAGCAAAACAGCAGGTGATGAGCCACACTCAAGAAGGCAGCCAATACCAAGGCTTTGATCTTTTTGTATTTGTTTGTTTGTTTGTTTGTTTGTTTGTTTGTTTGTAGGCACATAACTGTATTGTGATAGCAATGTTGTGGATTTAGGAGCAATGTTCATTTTATTAATGTTAACTAGAGTAACAGTAAAACCACAAATGTCGTTTGTATAGACATACAAAGCAGCAGAAATCCCAGTGCTGCTTGTTCCGAACTGACTGATGTTTCTGCTTTCACTTTTACAGGACGAACCTTATGTGATGAAGAGTGATCCTAGGGGCTACTGTCTTATTCTTGAAACTGTGTCAACACGGGAGGGTACAGAACATGATTCTTGTGAGTATTCACAAAACATAAATGTAAAAATTTCAGCAATCGGTAACACATGTAACACAGTGAAATCCTTAAATGTGAATGTTCTGTCCTCCTCACAGTAAGGTTGCAGCAGGTGTTCAGCTGGCTTGGTTTCACAGTGGTGATGCGTCAGAATAAGACCACGGCTGACATGGGCAAAGAGCTGAATTCCTTTGCCAAGTTGCATCATGGCGATTGCTTTGTGTGCTGCATTCTGTCTCATGGAGAAGAGGAGGGCATTCATGGAACGGATGGAGAGATACTATCCATCCTCGATATCATCTCTCCATTCAGCGGCAAAAATTGCAAAAATCTCTTAGGGAAGCCCAAAGTGTTCTTTATTCAAGCCTGTCGCGGAAACGGGTGCCAGGAACAAACGGATGCCTTATTGGATGGAGGTGTAGAAACCTCAGTGAAACTAGACTATTCCCTTCCGGAATTTGCTGATTTCCTGGTTGCCTTTTCCACCATCAACACGTATGCTTCAGTCAGGTTTCCAGCGACAGGGACCTGGTACATCCAGGCACTCTGCGATGAACTGCAAAAAGGGTGCACAAGGTAAAGCCTCAATCATTTTGATTTTGTTTGTTATTAAACATAATACTGTCTTATTTCATCTACATCAAACCAGATACAATGGCTCAATTTTCTCTAAACAAGGTACTTGAAATATGAGATGCATGTGGAGAAACAATCAAATTCATTAATTCATTTAACTATGTATTTTCCATAGTGTAATTTATGTTGCTGGTATGCCAACATGTTATACTACAATATTATAGTAGCAGTAGCAGTTTTAGGTAGCTTTGCACATCACTTCACAAACAATGAAGCATCATGTTGAAATAAATACAATATTCACAAACACATTTAAGCTCAACAAAATGTGTGAAGAAAAACAATACACATTGTAGTTGTTGAGGGTGTTGCCAACTTGTCTCCAGATATTTACTCTAGAGAGCTATGGGAAGCCAGCCTGAAAACTATGACAACTGCAAGCCAGGAATGGGCAAAAGTCAGACAGATTATTTGATATTTTTAAATGATTTATTAGATAGTATTAGACAGGTTACTTAGATCCAATATACCATTTACAGAATAGCATACTGTAGATTAAATGTTGTGCCGTCCTGAGACATTTGATTGCACAACATGACAATGGTTTGAATAGATCTACACTGTGGCCTGACCCAGACAAAGTCCAACATTTTGCTAATAATGATAATAAAGGTATTTAGCCATGAATATCAACAAAGGCTTTGAAAGCCTCACAGTTTTTCCGATGTCACTGATCCTGTCAGTCACACCTGTTACAGTAATATCTCATTGACATGCATTCACTCTTATATTTGTGTTCTCTGCTTCCAGTGGGGATAACATTGATACAATCCTCACCCGTGTCAATGATGTTGTCTGCAAAGAGGTGACCAAAGTGTCGGGCGTGGTTTTCAAACAGTCTCCAGATTCCATGAGGGTTCTGAGAAAGCCGCTCATCTTCCGCCCTCTGGAGACAAAAAAATGTACGCTTCAGTAACTATTGGACCATTTAAATCTTTGATCACTAACCACTTACAGTAACATCTTTTTGCACCCATTTGAATTGATTTGGTTTCATACTGTATATTGTATCTTTCATTAACAGGACTTATATACTTATTTTAACTGATGCTTTCTTATATCTTTCATTATTATGTTGTATCTTTCTTATTATTCACTGGTAAATGAGGGCCAGTCCTCATTCAATTGATTGAGTTTAAATAAAGACCTAATTGATAACTCTTAATTGGCTGTTGTTATTTACTACTGTGATTCTCATGTAAATGTATAAACATAATCATAAACATTGAAATTTGGAGAAGGCATCATCCTGTCTAGTATGAAGTTCAGGAGGGAAGACCACACCAGATAACACTCTCCTCACCCTCTTAAGCCAGACCAATGATTTGCAATTGCAACCAGTGGTGTAGTCTAGTTTTTTGCAGAGCATATACTTATTCCCGGCCATTGTCAAATGACAATTTTCACTGGCGCTATACCCGTCACATTTTGGCTTATAAGTTATAACTCTTGAACCGTAGGTCGTAGAATCAAAAACTTGTCCCTGGATTCCATGGCTCGTGATGCAGCTCCCCATATAGGCCACGTGGCACGCCCATGATGATAATAATCTGATTATATGAGCTATGGTTCAAGAGTTATACGGCAAAACATGAAGCGGTCTGTTATAGCGCTACCCTAAGGCAGATTTGAACAATTCGGGGCAGAGGTTCTTCCTTGGCCTCCATCTGGGAGTGTACATGCAAAGTTCCATGCAAATCGGTCCAGCAGAGCCAGTGACCGAGATTAGCTCACAAACAGACACACAGACAGACGGGGTGAGAACCTAATCCCCGCCCCATAATAAATTACAAATTACTGTGTACTGTACATGAAAACTTGTAAGCGTGTGTTTACTGTATAACAATACACAATTCACTGTGAATTAACAATGAATGATTAAGGCATGTTTTCATATAATTGTTTTTTAATATGCATCATGTCACATCACTGTAGGGAATTGGTCATCTGCATGAATGTATTATATATACACATTTGCCAATCTCACCAAAGAAAACTATTGAATAAGAATGGCTGATTTAGTAACGCATTGACCCATGTGATATTTAATTGGTGTTATCGCATAGTTTTAAATTTTAAACCTAGTGGCATTTAAATGGCCTGTTGACATGTCTCTTAGGCCTGGGTTAATTAAAAACATGTTTGTGTGTTTATGGAGCTACCTGTCAGATGACGTCACTCAGCTAAGGGACTGTCATTTGGGAGCTGAGCTGGGTGAAGGTGGCTTAGGCTTCATTGTTTTCCTTCACACAGGGCCGGGTGTCATTTGGGGTTTCAGGGCATGGCAAGCAATTGCCACCCGCAATCAGGTCTTTTATTTATATTTCCTACCTCCACCTCCAAATGTTTCTTTTTGCAGATTAATCAGATTTTAGCTTGACAGTTATACACTTGTTTTCTTTCTGCAACCGTACATTCATTAGGGCCTAATCACTTTAAAACTGGCCTCCCTCATGTAATGTTTTTATTTTCTTTCTGTTTTCAAAGATAGCAAAAATAGCCAATCTACAAGCTCACAACGCATCGCGTCATTGCCTTGTGAGCTTGTAGATCGGCTATTTTTTTAATCAGGCTCAAGTGTTCCCTTTTTTCTAACCTCTTATTTCTTTATGAAATGACGCCCCTGCTCTCAACACCTTTAACATGCTAATCCTCCACTCTGTCATGTTTTCCTTCTCAGTTCCCACTGGAATCTGTCTTATCTGATGTCACTCAGATAGTGCTATCACTGTCGTTGTCTCTAGCATTTTATTTTTTTATTAACTTTCTCATAGCCTCAACTTACAGTTGGATGATCCTAATCTATTCTATCAATGTGCAAAATAACATTTTGTTTCCTTTTCACTTGAACAGAATATTTAAAGACCAATGGCGCTGAGCACTTGTTCGAATGGAACTAACACAGCCATACAAAGTAATGCCGACACCTTTGTGAAATATTCCCTTTAGCTAGGCTAAAGTTGAATAACTCCTTGGGCATTCTGCACATTTTCTAGTAATCTCTCAAGAACAAATTCAAAAGTGAAAAACGCTGGGGAAGCTGTTTTTCCTTTTTATTTGACGATGGGTTCCCAGATTGATTTTCTAGTGACACACTTTTGCTACAATAGTAGTTCAATAAAGGAGAGATCAAGTTGATGCAAACAAAATATTTTATTGAATAAAAGATCAAACATTTTAGTGATTAGACTCAGTTAACATTTGTCATATAATAAGGTTTGCTTTTAATAGGGAGAACCCCGCCTGGAGTCTAGACACTGGTGGTGGCAGTGCAGATTAACCTCCTTAGTCCTTACTCCTTACTTCTCAACTCCAGAGTCCAGACAATTGAGACTAACCAGGTGGGGTTAGGGATGGAGGTGGGTTGAGAGTGAGACTTTACAAAGTGGAGTTGGGGATGGAGGTGGGTTGAGAGTGAGACTTTACAAAGTGGAGTTGGGGATGGAGGTGGGTTGCTCATTGCTTGCTGAAAAGAGAAGGACACATGAATGCAAATCCCACACGCCTCCTCACCCCTTAATCCATCCCTGTGTACAAGGCTGTGTATGCTCTGGCCCATGCCCTGCATGTTGCAGTGTGTGCAAGGAAGAGGGTCTTTCAGTGGGCACAGTCGTGCCAGAATGCAGAATGCAATGGAGCCATGGCAGGATGTACGAGCTTTTTTGTGTGCATTTATTTAGCCATCGCTACGATGTCGCTTGTTCCCACATGACAGGGGCCTGCCAGGTATGAATGTAATATCTAATTCAAGCTCATACAGTAGCGTCACGTTATAAGCTTGGACTGTAGGTCGCTTATTTTGGCAAGCGACACTGTATGGGAGCTTCAGAAATGAGCTGTGACAGATGGAGTGAGGAACCTACAGTATGGTGCTGTGCAATACTACTAGTATAACTAGTAATTCACTAGTAAGAGACCACACCTTCTGCTCAAGTTAAACAGCCTTTATTGAACACAATGAAATGTATGTGTATTGATGGGGAGCCCGAGGTGGGGCGAGACTCAGGGTGGGGGTATAGTCTCGGGAGCCAGGCGACCGCCGCGGTTGCTCAGCTCGGTAGCGGTCTGTCTGCTCAGGAGCGGTCTGTCGCCTTCGCTCCGACACTGCCAGGGGCTCCTGGAGGATGGAGAAAAACGAAGCTAGATGAGCAAAATTGGTGAGAAAGGAGGTGGTTGGGGAGGAGGAGGGGATTTGGATTAACTAGCAGTGAAATCAAACAGGTAGGTGATACAGTCGCAGGTGTATTTATACTGTGGTGATTGCGACGTGGATTGGCTGAGAGATAAGCAGCGCAGCTGGACTTGATAATGTGATAGGGAACGGGAGTGGCCAGGTTGAGCAGAGGGAGGGCTCTACTCCTGAACATGCATTGAATACAACTGCATCTAGTGGCCTGGCATAGCTAGTGCCAGGCCCAAATCCCAGAGTAATTTTTTTTTTTGCACTCGCAGATTCGTCTGGTCCCAGGCTAGTGAGGGCTCCCCTCTGGTGCTCTGCATTGTGGATGATACAACCTCAAGTAGTTCTGTTGCCATCACTAGAATATTAGGTTTGTACAGATTGCCCCTGGTAAGTAACCTACTTGAACCCCCTTTTACTATCACCAGTTTTACATAACATTTTGGTTATATGGTTATTTACAAATTTGAAAATATTCCTCACTGTCATGCAGAAACCTTGTATCTCTATATATATATTATTTTTTTCATAAGTCAATGCCCTATTATATTTTATCTATTGCGATGCCACACGCTTTGAGCCTACAATGATATGACCAAAATATGTAGGGCAGATGGAAAAAGTGTGTCTGTGGGATCTAAACAATGATAAGTATTCATAAGAACCTGTGACTAAATTAACTACTGTACATTGGAACACAGGTTTTATTTTTTCCATTGTACTATAATGTAATATTAGAAAATGTACTTTCTAATATGTACTTTTGAATAGTATTTTTAAAAGCATATGCATATGAATACTTAAAGTTTTAAACTGCAGGGGAGGACTTAAAAGAGAAAATATGTTATAGCATGTTTTTGCCTCAAGAGGGCGCCTGAGGCTTGGTTAAAGAGCTGGACATACCTCCTCAGAGAATAATATATATAATATAAAACCTCAGAGTTGCATAAGAACAGACAAGGGTGTATGACTTTTACCGAACATGGGAGAGCAAAATATGAAGTGACAGTAATCTATGTGTATGGCTTTGCTTTCACACATGTCTTTAAATTAACCACTTCAAGCCTAAATATGTATTTGACTAGAGTCCACCAGGGGTCTACACTAGATTCCCTCCTGTTTTCCCTACTAAATATCTTAGTGCCGATCGAAGCATTGTGAGCTTGTAGATCACCAAATGTTCACCCCAGAAGAATAGGGACACTAGGGTTCATGTGGTATCACTGATTAATTGAGTATAATGGAAACAAGCCCCTGGTATTCAATCAATTACATTTAAAAAAGAAATGCATATACAATTGAACCAATATAGAAATGTATATTAATGTGTATTCCCTGATGTGCTTAACTTAAATGAAAGCATCAACTAAAAGTTCAGTGTCTAACCACAAAACCCATTTTGGGCGGGAACCCCAATTTGTAACTATACCTTTCAGGACGGGGACCCATTTTGGGGTTCTTGTTGCTATGTAGCCTACAGTATAGCAACATACATTTGTTGTAATCTTTTAATAAATATTTGTTTTTCAGAAAACTTAGGTCAGGATTTAGAAGGCGTTTTTAGAATCGGCCTCAGGTCTAAATATAGATAAATAGACCATTGTGCACACCCAAACTATGTCAGACTTGACTTAGTTGGGAGCGCAACTAGCCCTGGTTCAGAGCGTTAGTGAGTTCCCTCTAACGCCCTGGAAGACCCCTCGCTCTGCGCATGTACAAGGAATTCCACTGCCCTGCCAGCGCTCAAGAGTAGTGAAAATAAACAAAACCATTTCGCTACTCACCGAAGCAAAGGCTGTTTTGTGTTGTTGAAAGTCTATTCTCGGAATGCGCAAGCCTCTCAGCACCCCACCTACTCTGTAAAATACACTTTTTGGGCAGAAAATAAAATATGTCAGCGAGACGGAAATTATTTGTATTACTCCACAGTGCCCTCTACAGATTTTGGTTAATGGTAAGTTCAAATCCTCCAGATCTGTAGAGGGTCTAAAATCACAGTAATAGTTTGGTAAATGTGATGTAAGTGATCACAAAAAGATGAACACAAATCAATAAGGCATTTAGCAGAGACTCTTATCCAGAGCGAACATCACTCACCACTGGTGTAACCATCCCACGGACTGTCCCTCAGGTTCTGTAGATACCAGAGCCGCAGCTGAAATCTTACAGTCCCTCATCAAATCCAACCTGGCCTGCTCTACTTGCCATTTAGCCTGTTCAGTCTGCGGTTTAATTTTTTCAATCGCATATTGCGGTATCTAGCCTCACTCGGTCCTGCTCAGCTTGCACCATAGCTTGCAACTTAATTTGTTCCATCTGTAGTTCCATTAATTATTTTTGTTGGTCGAACGTCAACCCCGGCGTTACTACAGGTAAAGAAGGCACCGCCGTTGCGGCCTCTACCCGTGGAGGAGGAGTAGCCTCCTCTGGCTCTACTTGTTCCTCAACTGAGAACTATTTTTCACATATAATGTTTCCTCAACACTGCCATTAAGGTCCCTTTTCATTTCTTATCCCCTGACTCAATTTTAATCCTGTACATCTTAAGTAACCGTTTTTTAGTGCACTGAATTAACAGTTCCTCAGAAGGCGAAGCCTCAAATTCCTCTACGGTAAAAATCCTGGCTTAGTTAATCCCCCAGCTGGAAAACCAACTTCAATACAAAAAAAGAACTAAAATACAAGTGCCCCTCTATTTAATCCCCAAACTAACTCTACCCGTCTTCATGCCGGTTTGCGGAGGATATCTATGCACTGAAGGCCACCGCAAAGGCCTAGCTTATACCAAGGGGTAGGAAAGGCAACCAGTAGCTGGCGACCCGCATGCACCCCTTAGCTGTGCCCCCGAGACAGAATGCGCACGCACCGGTGCGCACCCGCTACAGCCGCACCTTGCACCTAATCCACCCCCCGGCCTAAAGCCTGCGACCTCTTTTACCCCAGCAGCTAAACCGCACCTAACAGGGACACTCATATCATACCAAAAAAAAATTCTTCTCCAACTTAATAAAATAATAATAGATTATAATTGATTTGTTTGTGCAGTAGTTTGGTGAGTCAAGGGACTCTCCCTTCTCCATTTGTTTGTGCCGCGGGAGTCAATGGGCCGATTGTTTGAGCCGTGGTTTTGTGAATGGAGTGACATCATTTGGGAATCAATCCGGGTATTCCCTTGTAGTCCTGTTGGTTCAACGGTCTGTTGAGTAGAGACATAGCGATGTTGCATGCTTGTTTTTGTCTGGACTTTGGGAAATGCAGTACATTTCTTGGGTTTGAATTCAATCTTTTTAGAGTTTGTTGGTTAAATTACATTACAGTATTTGATTACGTTTGTACGGGTGGGGATGTTTTTCCTGGCATTATTTATTAGTTAACTTCAACCTCCATTTTAACCTTGATGGATTCATCGAACCCCACCAGTTCTTGGTCCTGGTGACTGATATTGTCCTAATGCGTGAGTAGACCATGTTTTTTCAATTCTTTTTTTTCATTGGTTTTATTTTTTTCCATTTTCCCAAAGAATTATAGAAAATAAATGAAAATGGTAATTGAAAAACATGGTCTCCTCACACATTCTCACCAGCCAGGACCAAGAACTGAGAACTGTGTTTTTGATGAATCCATCATGGTTAAAATAGAGTTTGAAGTTACAATTGGTTTGTATAGGAAGGGGGCGTGTCTGATAAAATGAATATCAAATATCTAAATACTGAATTAAGCAACTTCAAAATTGTCTGGGGTGCTCACAAAAACCTGAATAGAGGATAAAATGACCCCAAACATGTTTGAAAGTGAAATATCCCTTTAAGATTACAAATGTAATGTTTTGCCATCACATTTAAGAGTAAATTGAAAAAGGTCACATTTATTTGTACTAGATGGACTGCTTTACTACCGATGCACACGTAGTAAAAAGCAGAAGCCACATTTGGCTAAGGTAAATGTGTTTCATGCTTACTTTGGTGCTCAAACACTTTAATTTCCCCATGGGGATCAAAAAAATGAATCTAAGTATCTGTCTATCTCATCTCTATATGATATCCATGTAGGTAGTGTTGTCGCCTGCTGAGGCATCTGCATGTTTCCATGAGTTCCATGTCAGTAGTATGTCACTGTGGTGTGTAGAAAACGCAGTGATCCACCGATACTACTGGCCTGGAATGGAAGCCGACATCCGCAAATTGGTAAGTTGGAAGGGTCAAGGGTCATCCAAATGTATATATTCTATGTACATGCAGGCCTATTTATGCAGGCCTACTTCAGAAGACAATGCCAAATTGATTTTTTTTCATTATTATAGTTTACATTTTAAAACATGTTTTAATTTATTTTATACTATGTAGCACTTTGAGATTTGTGTCAAATTGCGTTCCAAATCAAATGTATTATTAATGGAATTTAAGGTGAATTCCAGGCTCTGTGAAGCCCTCCACATCCAGAGGAGCTTTTCAGACCCCTAACATCCACAGACGAATAGCCTGGTGGAAAAAAAATGAACGGAACCATCCAGAGGTAAGTTGCATACTGCCAAATTGGCAGATACACCTACAGTACACAACATGAATGCTGTAGACTACATTAAATGCATCTGAATGTCTGCTATCATGTTATGTAATGTGGACATTTTCAGATCTCTGAAAGCCCTTTGTGCAGACCACCCCCATCAGTGGGACAAGTATCTCCCAGCCGCCATGTTTGCTCTCTGTACCAAAAAAGCACCTCACCACCAATATACCCCATTCTACCTCCTGTATGGTAGAGAGGCCAGATATCCGTCAGAAGTTCGTGTGGACTATGACGTAAGTGGCTCCATTTGTTGGGGGGCAGTAAATTAGTAGCATAGCACCAAATCAGTTTAACCCCCTTTATACATTGGCTATTTGAAAATAGCCAATCTACAGTCTCACAACGCATTGCGACACGGTGTGAGCTTGTAGATCTGCTATTTTCCAAAATGTATGCCAAATGCATACCGATTTGGGGGTCCTTGACATGAATACATAACATTGAGAACCACTACTGTCAATAGCCCCACCTGTTGTGTTTGTACCTTAGGTGACACCAGAAGAAATGGAGGGCTATGTGAGGTGGAAGGAGGTCTGTGAGGGGCTGAAAAAGCAGACCCAAGTGTATGAGGCTGTGCAGGGCAATGTCCAAAAACAACAAGACAAGGTCAGATAGAGGAAGCTGGAGCAGGGCTGGGATGACAACTTCACAGTTGGGGATGTGCTGTTGAAGAAGAACATCAGAGAAGAGCAGAGGAAGGGAGGGAAAATGGCATCCGAGATGCTAGGCCTTATACCATCATCGACATAAAGGGGAAAGTGGTGTACTTGGTTGGGGACAAATTAGATGCTAATTGCTCATTTGGACCAGCTTAAACGCTACATAGAGTCAGAGGAGAGGATTCCAGCGAAGCTTCTTAAAGGTAGGGTAAGTGATATTTTTGGGTTAAAACAAAAAATTTTTTTTTAAAGGTTTAAGCACTATATTCTGATAGTAATCATTGCTATAGAGTGTTTGTTCAGTAACAGGAGACTCCCCGTTTCTCCAGCGCTTTAATAAACAGAAAATTCATTTTCTGGTAGGTGTCAAACTCAGCCAATCAGGAGAAAGTACCCATTTTTAAGCTTTATTTTTATAGTGTTCCAGTTCTAATTTTGCCTGCTCATTTCTTAGTGTCATCACTTCCAATTTCACTTGTTTAATCTATATCCTGATTGAGTTCTCTATCCTGATTGGATAAAATTGGAAATGAAACTGAAACTGAAACGAAAATGCATTTTCTGTTTTATAAAGAGCTGGAGAGACATGGAGACTCCTTATATGGACAGGACACTCTATAGTAACGAGCACTATCAGAACATAGACCCATTTTGCAATTATTTGAATAATTGCAAATCACTTACCCTACCTTTAAGCTAGCTGGAACCTTTCCTTTGGCTCGCCCCCCTCCACCACTTTCCCCTTTATCTCATCCTCTTGCTCTCCACCCTCCCCAACTGTTACCCAGTCCCTCCAGGACTCTTCTTGGCCGTGACCCTGCACTGCCATCATTCAGCCCACCCACCATCCTCGGGCCCCTCCACACCTCCTCCTGCCCTCCACCACCCACCATCGTCGGGCCCCTCCTCTGCCAGATCAGCAGAGGACCATATCACTAGTAAATCCCATTCACTAATGTCATGTCACATTAGTGAATGGGATTTACTAGTGATATGAGAATAATAATGCCATGTACAATTTTGAATGAAATGTTCTGAATTTCCAGTTCTCCAAGCAATGGGACGAGTCTAAAAAAGGGCAGCTCCTGTGGGCCAAATTTTGCCCATTTAAAGTCTTAGAACCTGGCACCGGGAGAGACATTGGACAGTGAATTAAGTCTTGTTTTGTGAGCAAGTGTTCTCATTGATATTGAAATGATTTTTAATTGTATTTATTTTTGTGTGTAGATTGTCAATGCCTACCATACGTGGGTCGCCCAAAAGGAGTATTACAATATTGGCAGTGGAGGAGATGACCCCAATATGGGACAGTTCAGCAAGGGAGGTGAAAAAACTAAGGATAATGGTTGCTTTTAAAAGTGTCGAGGCCGAACTTCTAGTCATATTAATCGAAACCTATTCACAGTGTTTATCAATTCGTTTTATAAAAAATAAAATCAATAATATCCCCCCAAACGTGCATCTCGGTTATTCGATTAAAAGGTAATCTATAGAATCATTGTTAGTTGCAGCTCTAAACGGAGACAATGTTTAACTTGTTGATATTTTCAGGTGGACTTGAGCTTCCCATCGTTCGTATCAGAGGGAGCTGGAGACCTCATTACAAGGCTGCTGCGCTATCGTCCAGAGGAGCGACTGCCCCTGCAGAAACTTGGAACTTGCACGGTACATCATTAGACTTAAATTTATCGGGACCGTACCTATGTTCCCCAGGTTCTATGTTCCCCAGGTTCTATGTTCCCCACAAAAAAGGTTCTATGTTCCCCACTTACCAAAAAAGGTTCTATGTTCCCTGGGTTCTATGTTCCCCATCAACAAAAAAAAGGTTCTATGTTCCCCGCTCACCCAAAAATGCAGGAAACATACATTTCTAATTTCCAATTATTAATAACATCTCTGAACACACACAACTGAACATAATGGGGAGAAATTACTATCAGAAACTTGCCCGCCCCTTTCCCCTGGCGGCCATCTTGGTGATATAGAGCACCTTGTAGCAACTCATAATGTAATAACGACGTAATAACAGTTCATAATATAATAAACTAAATGTCATAAAAGCTCATAATGTAATAAAATCATGAGCGATAGCGCAATAACAGGTTTTTCCATAATATAATAACGTAATAATTTGTTACATTAAGATTTTTTTTTATATAATTGTTTTTGGCTTTATCTGCCTTTTATTAGATAGTATACAGTAGTCTGAGAGGAAATGGGGAGAGAGAGATGGAAGTGACACGCAGCAAAGTCCATCGGGATCGGGAGTCGAACCCGCAACACGCTGTGCCCGGACCGCCACGCCAGCCGTCCAGGCCATAACTGGTCAAATTGTTGAGAAAAGTGTTACATCTTATAATCAGTATCAGTATCATGGTCAGCATCATGGTCAGCATCATGCTCAGTTTCATGGCAAGTGTCAGTATCATGTTAGTATCATGGTCAGTATCATGGTCAGTACCATGTCAGTATCATGTCAGTACCATGTCAATATCATGTCAGTATCATGGTAGTATCATGGTCAGTATCATGTTAGTATCATGGTCAGTATCATGGTCAGTATCATGGTTAGTATCATGTCAATATCATGTCAGTATCATGGTAGTATCATGGTAGTATCATGGTCAGTATCATGGTCAGTATCATGGTCAGTATCATGTTAGTATCATGGTCAGTATCATGTCAATATCATGTCAGTATCATGGTAGTACTGTATCATGGTAGTATCATGGTCAGTATCATGGTCAGTATCATGTCAGTATCATGCCCATATCATGACAGTATCAACTTTTTTAACATCATATAAACACCATAAAAGGCCTACACCAAAATGTAGGGAAAAAAAAAAAAACCTTGTCAGACAAGAGGAAATGCCTGTCAAAAAGGCAAGGGGGTTGGGGGATATAGCCAATAACTTTGTTCAGTAACATGTCAGTATCATGGTCAGTATCATGTGTCATGTCAGTATCATGGTCAGTATCATGTCAGTATCATGTGTCATGTCAGTATCATGGTCAGTATCATGTTAGTATCATGGTCATATGATATGACCATGTGATCATGGTCATATGGAAAGGCATGGCGAGAGAGTATGTTTTACCCCCTGTCCGTCCGTTCGTCCGTCCGTCCGTCCGTCCGTCCGTCCGTCCGTCCGTCCGTCCTGTCCGTGTGTTACCAGCTAATCTCCGGCACCATTGGCCCGCTTGCTGCGAAACTGTGCACACACACTCCCTCGATACCAATTCAGAACCTTTCCCCCATATTTTTCACATGGGCCTGATATAGCGCCACCAGGAGGCCAATTTGTGCAAAACCCATTTTTTGACATTACTCCTACAGATTTTATCCAAACGTCATGCAAATCGGTACACAGTATCTCTATAGTCATGTGATTAACCCGGATCTGTCCGATTTCCCATAATCCATCCTGATTGGCTAAGGTTGGCTTCCAAAGTTTGCAGGATTGGTCCGTTTTGAACAAAATGCCTCGAATCATGAACGCAGCTTGCAATTTCCGTGAAATTTCAGACGCACATTCCCACTAGGCCGAGGAAGAAATGCCACCCATTTCACATTGGCCTGTTATAGCGCCACCAGCAGGTCTAATTTAGCAAAACACATTTTTGGAACAAAATGCCACAAATCATAAATGCAGTGTCCGATTGCCGTGAAAGGCCTAGGAAGAAATGGCACCCTTTTCACATTGGCCTATTATACCGCCACCAGGAGGCCACAATAACGTACCTGACCTGGCGTAGACCTGTGCTCCGAGGAGCACTTTTTCTAGTAACTTTTTTTATATGCTTTATAAATTAAGCACTTTGAAACTGAAGATGATGGCCAATGTTGATGATAGTAAAAATGATAATAATATCGTGTCGATATTGTGAGCCCAATATCATATGTACCGTGAAATTAATGTATCGTGACACCCCTAAATAGATTTTGAGTCATGTCAAAGAAGTTTTCAAAATATGATATTTTGACACTTTAAAAACTGAAAATGTACAAATAACTAATGGGTATAAATACATGTATTTAAACCTTTTTAAATGTCGTACCATTTCCTGCATTTTTGGGTGAGCGGGGAATATAGAACCTTTTTTGGTTGAGTGGGGAACATAGAACCTTTTTTGGATGAGTGGGGAACATAGAACCCTTTTTTGGTTGAGCGGGGAACATAGAACCCGGGGAACATAGAACCTTTTTTGGGGGGGGAGGGGAACATAGAACCTGGGGAACATAGAACCTGGGGAACATAGGTACGGTCCCAAATTTATCCTTCAAATTTTTGTTTATGCCCCAAAAGACTGGATATACAGGTTTTGCAGCAATTGTAGAAATGTTAGACCTTAATTGTCAAAGGTTTAAGCATGTTCTAATCATGTATACTTAACATTGTCCAAAAATATATATTTTTTAACATTTTGGAAAAATGTGCCAATTTAACACTGAGGTGCCCACTCTTCCTTGGGCCCACCTATCCTTGTAATGGATGAGCTCAACAAGAAACATGTCGAGTTGGAGTAACTCTCACACTGTGACGATCGACATGACTTTGTCAGGGGTCAAGCCTGCCCACTTGGCTAAATAAGGACCAGAAAAACACCTGCCGTTATCAGCCTGACAAGCCAAATTCCAATACCCAAGTTATTTGTCATATCTTCCCTTGTGCAATGTTTAATTACGAAGCCTAAAAGGCAAAACAAATTATTTTTTTCCAATGTTCAATGACAAAAAACACAATTAAATCGTTAATCACAGAAATGGGTGGGTTTGAATGGGACTTGTGTGAATGGGACACTTCGCGCATGCATTCACGCACGTATAAACAGCAAAGTGCCATATTGTAGCCAAATACCTGACCGCCCGGGGAGCGACAGGCCGGCTCGATGCGCCTTAATTGCCAGCCCTTACCCAACGAGCCGTTCGGAGCAACCGCCATTCGAAGCGAAAAGCACTAATCTAACACTGTAGTTATTACAGGGTATAGGACCAGTCACTATAGGTTCGGAGGAGCAGCAAGCTATCGAGGGAAGAATAATTTAGACCACAGACCATGGATAAGGTTTTGTAATAGCCCGAAAGATGGAGAAAAAAATGGAATGGCAGATAAACAAAATGGACAGTAATCACAAACAAAACAAAGCTCACACAGGTAAGAATCACAGATAAGCACCTCCTTTATGCTCACACAGGATACCAAAAGTAGGCTACTGCCATTTGTATTCTATTTTAGTAATCCCAGCTGCTGAGCTACGGCAGTCTGTCTTGAGAGATTACTATTTATCACTAGTATTTTCCTATCCATCTATGGCAAGTATCTTTTATTTTTCAGGCTTAGTTCTAATTTTGGTACTGTATGCATCCATTTTTCGCGTTTTAGTATAACTTACTTAAGATTTCATTATTGAGGGTTGGATTTGGTAGCCAAGAAACCTTTTAACACAAAAAGATGGGGGTCCATGGACGATAACATTAATTTTGGGGTCCTGACATGAAAATGTTGGAGAACCACTGGTTTAACCAACATTTAGGGAGCAAGCCCAAATAAGCAACTACACTTTAGAAACAACAAGCCCAAAAAGCCACAACCACCAATATTTACAAGCAACTTTACAGAAAAACTTCCCAAAAAGGCCTAAGTCGCTTATAAACACTGGTGGGTGTGACTATAAAGTTCACTGTTATGTCCATCCAGGTATGGGTAGGTGTGAATGCAGTGTGTGCAGTGAAAGTGGCTAGCAATTAGCCAACTGTGAGTGATGAACTGTAAGCAGCAGTGATGTGAAATGACTAGAGTTGAGTCCTACCACACTACCAAGTGCTCAATCTCGTATTTCAGGGTTCTGCTTTGACGATCTTGATCCGTTGAATCGTGGGTGCTCGCCATCAAACATCATCCAATGAGTGATATGCCAATATCACTAGAAACAATCCAACAAAAGAAAAAGACCTGGCCTGTTTAGTAAACATTCATAAATTAGGATCACATCACACCCTTAATATTTAGAAATTAAAAATAAAATAATGACAGATCTCAATTAAACTACTACGTATGTTTACAATTGGCTGGATACACACTTAAATAAGACATTACCATGAAAGATAGACAGAGTGTAACATTGCTGCTGCTGTCACAATCACAGTAGCCTACAGCTCAACTCACCAAGTCAAGTGTTCACAAAGTTCCAATAATCAAGGGTTCAGGACATCAAAATACAGCACTCTTCTCTCAAAAAGAGACCGGATCAACCACAAATGGCATTAAATGAAAAGAAACCATTCACATTCATCAAATCTTGCATTTTTTCCCTCTGTTTTCTCAAGCTGTTTGTTAGTACCCGGACCCAATTGGTTCATTGGCCTAATCAGGGTGCCTCACAGGGCTCTTAAAGAGACACAATATACATGAAATAAACACACATTATCTTACTCTGTACAATTGTTTTGGACAATTCCTATTTAGTTCATCTTTAAAACTATTTTTTAGAGGTTTCTTTACTTTATTTTAACCTGTGTTATATCCTAATTCCATTTATAATCCTTATCCTTTATAAATCCTCATGTATAAACCGCGGACCCCTAGGCGAGGTTGACAAATAAAAACCTGGTTGGCCAAAAGCAGTTTTTTGATAAATCTAGCTTAAGTGAATCAGACTTGAAATGCAGGGACAGTGGAGAGAGTTCCATCAGAGTGACTAAAGAGATTTGACAATTTAGAATAATACGTAAAAGTGGAATACAAGCAATAGTGAAATTGCCTATACCTTCGCTTTCTGAAGGTAAATATGTCCATTAGTCTTACCCACATGAAAATTATTCTGTGTAATAAATTGGTCTCGGTCTTACCTGTTCTGTTGATTGCACGCCTACCGTAGAATGTGATTGTATAATATAATGATAAGCCACTACACACAAAATTGGAAGTCCATCAGGTCCCGTCAGTGGCCTAGCCATGAACGGAAAAACGTCATCTGTGGAATGAGGGATCAAAGAACAGGCATAACAAGAGTGGGGAGTAATTTTCATAACTTTATGTTCCATAGCCTTTGAAGTATCTTCCAGCCACAGTCATACATAAAAATGGGCCAGAACTCAACTTATTTAATTAGTACAAATAAATAGCTAAAATAAGAAGTCTGCTAAATGTTCCTTAAAGGGGCACAACAGGTAAAGAGTTGGGGATGGGGGGTTTGTCCGTCGATTATGTCATGTACCTGATGTACGTTCACTGCTTCCCTCTGGAGGATGAATAGCCTCTTGGCCCTAATCACAGGTCAGGGCCAACAGTCACCTCTGAAGCAAATGGAGGATTCAAATTCTGATGTACTTCTAAGTCTCTGGATTATCTTCCATCATAAGTGTAGTAGTAGTGTTATCTGTGATCATGATGAGGCCTCCCCCAGACTGCTTGAGCTCGGTAGGGGAGCTGCCCTTAGAACCTGGACGGGTCGTCCATCACCAGGACTAAATGAATGCAGCGGTTTGATCCCCTGGACTGGGCAGAGACTCGAGAACCTGTTGATAATACTCAGAAACAAAGACAAACAAACTAATTAAGAAAAAAGATTGCGCATTAACAACGAGTTTTCTCAGTGGAGTGCTAGACCCAAAATCCAGTATATACATCAAAAGTAGGAACTAAAAAGAATCCCAAAAGGGCAGCTCATTATGAAACTGGCCTTCCGAATACTGTGAGATCATTGGTATGGATACATCATTAAACTAACCTCCTGCATACTGAGGGATCAGTTGTGGGGCCTGTAATTTAGATTTAACTGGTGGAAATAATCCTACAGCATCTAGTTCTCTAAGTTTCTTCAACAGGTCTACTGGTGATAATGAATGCACATTTGGGGCAGACAATTTCAGGGTGTGTGCTGAGGATTCATCCATGCCATTCAATATCATAGAGGCAAAGAACGCATCTGCTTCCTCATTCAATTCCAATTTAGCTTGATCACGCCAGCAGTTCTGGAATTGCAAAATCACGCATGGATTCACCAGGTTTACATTTACAGTTCAGTACATGGGTAATGTCCTTTCCCAATGCGGCATGCTCTTTTAGGAATGCCTCCATCTCCTCCACATGAGTGTCTCTATGATCTGAGTCTAACCACGGGTATTTGTCTGTAAGCTTAGGGTCCTTAGTGTCTATAGGCCCATCGTACTTGACTTTAAGAGTAGGACACTTTTCAATCAATGTGTCAAGTTTAATGTTTGGCATCAGTGTGGTAAGGATATAGCACAAATCCTTGCCAGACAGAACCATGCATCAATAGACTCGTATACCAATTAAGAAATCTAAACATGATTCTCAAACACTTTAGGAGCATCATCCGTGATTTTAGACAGCTCAGCCAGTGACAATGGTTTTTCCATCAAATACTATCAACGGGGTATTCAGGTCACATTCCATATGTTTGCTACTGTATATGGATGCCCCCAAAAAGGGGACTGGCGGTGACGCACTTGCCAGTCTATATATATATGCCGGGTATATTTTGTACACTGTATACGACATTGACCAAAAAAAAAAATCGTGAAAATAGCCAATCTACTACAAGCTTACAATACAACATGTCGCAAGCTTACGCATTGTGAGTTTGTAGGTCTTCTATTTTCGAAATGTTTAAAGAAAGAAAAGCGTTTTTGACAATACTGGCATGCCCAAAATAGGGACGGCAGGATCTGCTATTTCTTGTGATTAAATCAAATCAAATCAAATCAAACTTTATTTATAAAGCCCATTTAAAACAACGGAAGCTGACCAAAGTGCTGTACAAGGTTGAGACAAACAAAGCATCAACGCAATTCATTAAGCGCCCATAGGCGCACAGACAAATACAATACAATATTGTTAAGACACAGTAGTGGATCAAGGGCAGTTAAAAGCCAGGAGAATAGGTGGGTTTTTAGGAGGGATCTGAAAACCCCAATGGACTGGGCAGATCGGATGGGGAGAGGGAGGTTGTTTCAAAGTGCAGGGGCGGCAGCAGCAAAAGCGCGGCCACCCCTGGTCCTTTTATTGGTTGGTAGGACGATCAGTAATGACTGATCAGCAGACCTTAGGAACCTGGCTGGAGTGTATGGTTCTATAAGCTCAGCGAGGTACAGTGGAGCTAGCCCATGTTGAGATTTAAAAGCAAATAAAAGGACCTTAAAAATAATTCTAAAATTGACCGGGAGCCAGTGAAGAGAGGCCAGGGCAGGACTGATGTGCTCACGTCTTTTTGTGCCAGTAAGAAGGCGGGCCGGAGCATTTTGGACCAGCTGTAGGCGCCTGAGAGATGACTGTTCTAGGCCGGTGTAGAGGGAATTGCAGTAATCGAGTCGTGAGGAAATGAAGGCATGAATAGCTATTTCTAATTGTGGTCGGGGGAGATAGGCCTTAACCTTAGCGAGAAGTCTGAGTTGAAAGAAGCTAGCTTTTACAACGGAACTGATGTGTTTGTCAAATTTGAAGGCGCTCTCCAGAATTACACCAAGATTGTTGGCAGAGGTGAAGATGTTAGATATGAGAGTGTCCAGGATGTTGGGGGGTGTGACGGTGTTGTGGCCAAATAATAGGATCTCAGTTTTGTTTTGGTTGAGTGTCAGGAAATTGTTGTCCATCCAGGTTTTTACATCCTGTAAACAGTCGAGTAGGGGTTGAAAAGAATTGTTTGAGTCCAGTTTGATGGGTAGATAAATCTGGACATCATCGGCATAGCAATGGAAGGAGATGTTATGTTTGGTAAAAATGGACCCGAGGGGTAGCATATACAGTAAAAATAATATTGGGCCCAGTACGGAACCCTGGGGGACCCCACATGTGAGGGGGCCGGGGGTGATGTGAATTCCCCCAGTTTGACAGCAAAGGTCCTATCAAACAGGTACGACTTGAACCAGGACAGGGCTGTGCCTGTGATACCGACCTGGTGTTCAAGGTGTGACAGGAGAATTCTGTCACGCCTTAGATTAAGATTGTGAATGCCATAGATTAAGAGTCTATGGCATTCACAGCTCCTAAGACTCCGACCTGGCCCTATGGCCACTGCACCTTGATGGTAGCGACACCTTGCTGGGGTGGGGGTGTGTGTGTGGGGATAGCGAAACAGTATCCCATCAACAGAAAGCAGCTGGGAAGTGGAGTGCGGGTGAGACTTCATCTGCTTACCAAATAGGGATTGGAAGGATCAGTGGCAGCAGTTGGAAAATCATATCCATCAAAAGCTTTTAAAATGTCTATGAAAATACTAAAAGCAAGTGAATTATCATCAAGTGCAGAGGTAACTTTTGTCAATAATCATCATGGAGTGATTGTTCTGGATACCATACTGGTGCATATAACACACACACACACACACACACACACACACACACACACACACACACACACACACACACACACACACACACACACACACACACACACACACACACACACAATATCTGCCATGTGTACGAATGCTGATCATTTCAACAACACCTGTCAGACTGTGAAAATGTCATCATAATTTCTTGGAAACACTGCTTTTTTGTTGTTGCAACTTGAACCAAGTAAAGTTTTCATAATAGCTGTGTCCTTCTTCACAGTCATTCTGCTGTCATGGTGACCTTTTCCCTCATGGAGTTAAAAGAGACTCTGCCTTATCGAGATGATTAGCCAATCAGTATCCAATTAATGAAAACACACCCGTTTAAAATAGCATTTTGATGCAAATTTCATGCCATATAGTACCCACAATTTGGTTAACACACAAATTACACTTATAAATAGATCCTTACGGAACTCTGGGAGTGTACACAATTGGAACCAAAGCACAGCACAGCATATCACAACACCGGACAGCACAGCACAGCACAGCACAGCACAGCACAGCACAGCACAGCACAGCACAGCACAGCACCGTATCACATCCACTCCTTTCCCTTTCCCCGAACTGGAGAGAGGGCTCGGCGCACATGTGTGTGTGTGCGTGTCCGTGTGCGTGTGCGTGTGCGTGTGCGTGTGCATGCGTGTGTGTGTGTGTGTGTAACTGCATGAGAGAGAGCAATAGAGGGGCAGGGGGGTTAGAGAGAGAGGGGGAGAGAGAGAATGAGTATTAGGGGTTGCAGATAGAGCACGGACATGAGGAAGTAGAGTTAGTGAATAAAATAATTCAAACGAGAGGCCCTCTACAGATCTGGTCAATGGAATTTTTCTATTGACCAGATTTTTCTAGCCAAAAAGTGTATTTTAGACGTGAGGTGGGGGGGCTCCGAGTGTGGGGGGCTCCAGCAAACAAGAACAGACAACAATGATGAGAGTAATAAGCCACACCCTCTGACCTAAGTGTCATCTGATAACAAGGCGTTTGAAAGAAAACAGAACTTCAGTTCAGATCTGATCTCCAGCTGTTCACCCCTGCTCTACATGATACTCTACAATGATCTAAATGATGTAATGATACAACAGGGGTCGACATTACTGTAAGGCTTGTCCCACTTGTCCTGACAAGTAATAAATCATTAAGGACAAGTCCATTCAAATTTTACTTGTCCGTTGGACAAGTTGAAAGTTTTTTTTTAATTCTGGGGGAGGACCCCCAGACCCCCCTCTTGGGGGTTGTGGTTAGTGCATTCAATCATACAGAGATATTCACTTTTAAGTAATGAATGGTTATTATTAAAGATGGGTCTTACGTCATCAAATCAATTTCTGTAGGCCTACTTTTAGCGGTTTAATGGGTGAAATTGTGCCCATCATTTTCCAATGCTAGTACAGCAAGCCTGATAAAAGTATCAAACTCACAAAAAAAGCTTTGTTGTAAACCCTTTCCAGTGAAAGTGTATAATGTTTATTTCGCAATGTTGACATTGAAAATGCAATGTTATATATTGGTGTGTGGAAACACACATAACAGAAACACTGTAATTAGACACCGAATTATAAGACCAAGATAATGAGGAGGAGAATAAGTGGAGGTTCTGGATTCTTGGTTTTATACTCCTTTTAAGGCTCACGACATGATGAACACGAATTATTAAAGAATATTCCATTTTAGATTATAGTTTTACCACAGGAACTTAAAATTGTATTATCAGAGTTACCTTCATGCAAATGTGTGTGATAAGCATAGCCAGATCTGCTGTGCGCTCAGCAGGAGCGGGTCAGCTTCTGATTGGCTGAAATAAGGAGGAGGAGGAACTGTGAATCTAGAGTGTGATTTGAATTTACTGTATAAATGCTCCTGCAGTTGTGATTGCAGGGTGCTGTATTTTGACCAACTCAGTTTGCCATTTTTGTGAATACTCTTGAAGTTGATCAATACAAGACTTATATATAGAATAATATCCATCGGATCTCGTGCCTTCTGTGCTGCTACACTTTCATTGAGGTTTATCCCACGGTATCCCCCGGAAAAGTTACTTCAGGTTCTCAACGGGGCTCCCGACAGATTCAAGCGCAGCTCTGAATCTGTTCTTGAGAGATTAACGAGACAGAGACAGAAGGAAAGAAGACAGACGGACAGTGAGCAAGAGAGAGGGACAGAGGACAAACTTTTTGTTTTGGAAACTTCTGACAAGAGTGAGTAAAAGGATTGACACACACAGGCTTACAGTATTGATTGATTGATTGAATATTTTATTTGGCAGAAAGTACAGTTAAAACACTTTGTCTAAAAGGTCCTTGCTGTCTTGTTTCCATTGAGGTCCTTCTTGGTAATTCATAAACATATAATATTCATAGACCGGATTGTTTATTGTTCTCACGGAATAAATGTCAACTCTAGTTACAACTCTGGGGAGAAAAGTAAACATGTGAGGATTTATGATGAGTCAGAAAATAGCATGATTTCAACTAGAAATGACAAATTTAGGAGATTTTTATACCAATACTTTTGTACCTTTACTGAAATACATTTTGAATTGACTTTAAAGGGAGTATTTCTACATTGCAGTATTGATACTTTTACTTAAGTAAAACATGTGAATACTTTTTCCACCACTGGTTATGAACAGAACTGACTATATATTGGCTTGAGGTGGCTAAAGTGGCCAACGTGAAATCGCGCAAAGACACCCGACTTAATGTTTTGAGGGCAAAAATTTAATTTAAAAAAACGAGAAAAACCCGAATTTTTTTTAAAGAAATTAATAAATAACCGCATTAAAACCAAAACATTTTCGCGCCTCATGCACGCGCCCCCACTTTCAGAAATCTTGTCCCCCCACCCAAGAATCCTGTCATCGGCCCTGTTTAAACCTAAAATATAAAATAAGATATGTAGCACCGGCATTTTGTTTTCAAAGGTCAATATTATAACAATAATAATAATAATAATTAAGGCCTTAAACGATTCCAACAGTGTGTGTGTGTGTGTGTGTGTGTGTGTGTGTGTGTGTGTGTGTGTGTGTGTGTGTGTGTGTGTGTGTGTGTGTGTGTGTGTGTGTGTGTGTGTGTGTGTGTGTGTGTGTGTGTGTGTGTGTGTGTGTGTGTGTGTGTGTGTGTGTGGACAGAGTCATTTAGGGTCAATGTGGTTCTATTTTATGGAGGCGTGTTTTTTCTAGATATCCACAGTGAAATGTGCAAATTATATCATTGGATGCCTGTGTACCATGTTAATATCCACAGTCTGTTTATTTTACCTTGAGTTTTTTAAACATGCAATTATGAGGGACACTAAATAAGACTAGAGCCATGAGAATGATTATTAATTATATATTTTCAAAACCTTTCATTATGTTGTTGTTAATGTTCACCTCTGAAACAACATCTAACCAATGAGATCAGCTATGAGAACGAAAATCCTATACCAGGCAGAACCTTATCTTCGCTGTATCTCCTACACTGTCTCTCTCTCTCTCTCTCTCTCAGCTGTCCAACTGTCTGTCTCTCCTACACTGTCTCCCTCTCAGTTTTCCTACTGTCTGTCTCTCCAGACAGTGACACAGTTTCCCTCTCAGCTTTGTCTGTCTCCCTCTCATCATAATTCAAGGAGAATGCACATTACATTCATAATGTGTTTTATGTTTGCATTTCTCCGTCCTCCTCCCTCCTCTTTCTGACATTCTCTCGCTGACATTCTCTCTCTTCTTTCTCAGGTGGTTATTGTACACCATCTAGTGGACACTTTGTGGAACAACTTCTGTAAAGGACACATCACTTGGTATGTTTATTGACATCAACATGATCAAACCAAACTAACTGAAGGCCAGGGTTGAGCATGTTTAAATACACTGTAGATGTTTACTCTATGTACAAGTAATGCAGGCATTTAGTACTTTTGATTTTGATTCAAAGAGCTGAATCATTAGTCTCCTTTTTTCCATTCTAATGCTACATTTCAATGTCACCATAAATGTTTGTACAGATCCTCTTCAGCAAAACCACCTCAGTTATTGTGTGTAAATTGTGCATTTATATAGCGCCTTTCTACAAAGTGTTTTTCACTCATCCACACACACACACACACACACACACACACGCACACGCACACGCACACGCACACACACACACACACACACACACACACACACACACACACACACACACACACACACACACACACACACACACACACACATGCTCGCATCAACCAGCTCATCAGGAGCAGTTAGGGGTTCAGTGTTTTGCTCAGGGTCACTTTGACACTGACCCAGGAGGAGCTGGCGATGGAACCGGGAACTTTCCGATTATAAAAGCGCCTGCTACCTCCTGAGCCACTATGGCCCCTTTGTTCCATCTAATGTAACATTCTATCCAATCCATACAGTAACTGTGTTCAACCTGTGTGACGTTGCTTTCACTGTTCTGTTTATATATGCAAATACATTTAATTCAAATAATACACATAATTTCCCTAATGTACATAACTTCAGTGTCTTCACACTCAAAGCATTAAGAGAATTAATCTGATATGTGAACATCTTGTGTTTGTACCAGGAATCAACCATGACAACACTTCCCGAATGTATCTACAAAACTCTGATCGAGTTTGAAAACGAGGAAGAGTTGAGGGAATTCAAGATGTATCTGCGACAGAATGTTAACCTTGAAGGCCAACCGCCAATCGCAAATGGGAAACTGGCACCGGCTGACAAGATTTCAACCACCAATCTGATTGTGCAGACCTACACCAATCATGCAGCTAAGATCATGGAGAATGTTCTGGAGAAGATGGGCAACCAACTACTACTGGCGTCTTTTAAAAACATGTCCCAAGGTGTGTGAATAGAGGGTTTTTATGATGATATAATATGAAAGCCCTGTAGATTGTAATTGGAGTTTCAGAGACATCAGGTGCTATATATATACAGTTTTTTTATCCACAAAATTATTACATTCTGTGCTAAGACGTTTTACTCATTTGAGCACCTGGTTGTCTTTCCTGCTGTAGATAAACAGGCCATAGACAACGGTTAATTATGCAACACAAATGTTATCAATTTAATAATAGACCACCATGAATCCACAGGCGCTGACCCACCACTGCCCCGGCACCCTCCAATCAGTTCAGCAAGGAGAGCAGTCACCACCGATGCTGAAAGTGAGCTGACACTATGAACAGATGTCTTGTCTTCAGTAAACTGATTACATATAGGCTGTTCACTATGTTTATGTTCTATCTGTAGTCTGATGTCACACATTTAATAACTTAAAAAAAACATATGTTTTATCATGAGTTGATGGTCGTCCACTCGTTTTCTTCTGTTATAATTTTAAACACATGCAGCATAGATTTTAATTTTGATTACAGTATTACTGTACGTCTCACCAGTGATGAGCGAGAAAGCGTTTTTGTTAAATAATACATTTGTTCTTCTTAAATATATATAACACAATGAACAGCCTGTAGTCTGTAGTTACACAGTTAATAATATAAATATCTTATTGTTATGCGATGATGCTCCTCCACTCAAAACCCAATAAATGAATGTGAGTAAGCACCAACTTACTGTATATATATATACCCTATCTTAACAAGAAACGTGTTTAAATATGTCTCATCCACAGTCTCACCCACAACTCCCTTTTTATTTCCCTTATGTTCAGTGATTAAATTAGTCGACGATCAAGAGGAGGAGCTGAAAGCTAGAGTGAACATGGTCGAGCCCATCCTGGATCTGCTGGTTAGGGACAAAGCCATCACAAAAGAGGGTCGTGCTGAAGTGAAAGCTCAGCCTACCACCATAGGAAGATTGAGGAAACTCTATGAACTCCTGAATAACGAAAGAGCCAAAGTTTCCTTCTACAAAGGCCTGAAGATACATGAGGCGTTTGTTCTCGACGAGCTGATTCGGAATCTGGCCGATTACTCATAGAGAGATCCTGCGTCCGCCACTGACCAGGAGGCCGCAATAACCTACCTGACCTGGTGGAGACCTGTGCTCCGAGGAACGCTTTTTCTAGTTCACATTGGTTCTCAAACCTTTTTATATCAAGGAACCGCAAATAGATCTGTACTTGTGAGCTTGTAGACCGGCTACTTTTGAATAGCCAAAGTATAAAATAGTGTTAAAGTGATCATTAACACTTGTATTAACTAATTTTGCGGGGGAACCACTGGAACCTCAAGGACCACTGGGGGTCCCACTTTGAGAACCGTTGCTTTTATGGATGTGTTCTGCCTTGGTCTCTGTTCAGTTTCAGGGATGTGCACACACAATTGAGGGCTGTTGATTTAATCTGTTTTGTTGTTGTTGTTGTTGTTGTTGTTGTTGTTGTTGTTGTTGTTGTTGTTGTTGTTGTTGTTTTTACACTAATGTCTCAAAACCACCTGCCCAGTGGGCAAGAACAGTTCATGTTCTACTTGCCCAAAGCTCATGTTCACTTCAAAATTAAATAGTTCCATATAATTGATAATGGGTCAAATGTTACCAGTTCATTTTACCAGTAGTGTGTGCATTGGTCTCTTGTAAACCTCTGTAATGTCTGGTTTGTAACATGCATTACACTGTGTTTTCATGTGGCATTGGTCAGGAGCCTATCTCCTGTTTCTGTAGAGTGTGGCAGCTTGGTGTGCAAGTACAACCCCCTGGACGTGACATGACGCTGATGTCACAGGCACTTAACCCTAATCCATTCCCGACCTCCCAGTCTCAGGGCGGACACTCTAACCACAACGCCACTGAGTGCGAAGTTTGCAGCAAATGGGGACTATGGCACACTTGTGGAACAAGACTTTAATAGCCTTGTTTTGCATTTGCAAAGTACTGTAGCTGCAAACTACTGCACAATGCAGCCATGTCTTGAAATATTTTCATTACATATCGTTGCTGTCTGGCAGAAACCAGCTAACTCTATTTTGTCGCTTTTGCATTTTTTTTCTCCATAAATCAGTGCTATTGAACACCCTTTAACATTTTGGAGTTAGCTGGTTTCTGCCGGAAAGCAGAGATATGTAACATATCTGAATGGAAATGCAAAATGTGAAAATTACATGTTTTGGCTTGTGATAGTTTTGGTGATGGAGTATCTTGGACCCGTACTGAATACATAAGTGGCCTATTGCCATGATGTACAACAGCAACACAACAGGAACATTATGAGAACATTATGAGGGTTTGGCAGTGGCACAGGAGGACACTGAACCCCTAACCCCATTGACATGTAAATGGTTACTTGCTTCAGCTGTAAAATAATGAAATATCAACTTTGCACCTGCCATCTCTGGGTATAATTTTAAAAGAACTAGACAGGTGCCCATTGGGCAGCGGCCTACTCGGGGACGATGCAAGCTGGGAACGATACAAATAGGGAATGCATGACCCACCCTGTTATGCAATACCCATTTTACCCCTTGTCAACAGGGTTACCCGTTGTAACCGCCTGTCTGTCCCTTTTGTGCCCATATATGGAGATCTCTGTATCTGTCAGTCTGCCTGTGTCCATTTTATGCCCATTTAGGGAGATCTCTATATCTGTGTGTCCTTGACCCTTTTATGTCTATATATGGAGATCCCTGATGTTATCAGTATATGGCCATATGGGGGGATCGGTGGTTCTGGAGAGTCCTTGTGCAGTGGTAAACGTCTGTGGAGAATGTGTGGAGAATGCCTGAGTGTGGAAAGGAGACTGACTATGTAATCAAATGGCAGGTGTGGGGAATTTGACAGGTGTGGGGAATTTGCCAAAAAAAGCTTAGGCTGGGGTAATCAATTGGACAACCGACTCGATGCCGGGCACTGCACTCCCTTGCAGTGGTGATTTTATAGGGGGGATTGACCAGCCCAGTTCTGATCTATTGATTAATTAAAACAAAAATGTTGTATTTTTTTCCCCAATTGATTAATTGATTCATCAAGCTATTTATTGAGTTCTCATACAGATTTGTCATTTGCATACAAGTGGCATTAGGCATTGTAAATAGAGGGTGTATGAAATGAAAGCCTGCTAGGTACTTATAACAAGGTGTTAATAAAGTGACCACCATGGATGGAGCTCTCTCTCTCTCTCTCTTTGATCTCTGTTCTGCCTTGCAGGAGTTAACGAGCTTAGTTTTTCCCTCTAAAAATTTATCAAACTACAATAACATCTATCTACTCTGACATGTGTGTGAAGGATATAACATGTAAGCAAGCTGTGACATTTACATGGAATGTTACATTATTAGTTACATTATTTGTTTTGCTTACTTGCAAATGTCTGCTATAGTTTCATTGTTTTATTGGCTTTATAGGCTACTTTGCAGATGGAGTGCCGTTTTTATTCAGTGTTCATAATATGTTTATAGGATGATGTAGCCTATTTGCATTGTATTAGCTATACTGGTGACAGTAGATTAATAGTGTTGTCTGTTGACAATGTGTTGATCTGTGAGCCCAGCCTACCTGTTACTTACAGATATAACTGCTTCCTTAACTGTAGCCTATGCTCGACTCAGTTTCTGGTATACTCAGCAACTCTGGTATAAAAGATTCTCTGACTGTTATTATTTCCATAGTGTACCAAGTTAACCATACCATACTGTGCGCTTCCTCACCGATGGTGTTTTTTGTCTCCGCCAGGCCGAAAGGCATGGCGAGAGAGTATGTTTTTCACCCTGTCTGTCCGTCCGTCCGTCCGTCCGTGTGTCCGTGTGTGTGTCCGTCCGTCCGTCTGTGACCAGCTAATCTCCGGCACCGTTGGCTTGATCGCAGCGAAACTGTGCACACACACTCCCTGGATGCCAATTCAGAACCTCTGCCCCAAATATTTCTCATGGCCCTTTTATAGCGCCACAGGAGGCAGATTTGTGCAAAACATATTTTGCACAAATACTCCTACAGATTTTGTCCAAAAATCACGCAAATCGCCAGACGTGAAAAATGTCTTCCAAAGTTTGCAGGAGTGCTCCGTTTTGAACAAAATGCCTCAAATCATGAACACAGCATGCAATTTACGTGAAATTTTGCACGCACATTCCCATTAGGCCGAGTGTGATGGCTGACTCAGCAGCCACACATTTGCTTTATATATTTAGTGTTTATTTTCAGTTGTTCATTATTAACCAGTTGAAATGACATAATTTATTGTTTAGTTGTTTTCCATGAGTGCATTTAAGAGTTTTCTTTGAGATACCAGTTCTGTGGGAGGCTGCTGACATAAATGGACATTATGGGCTGGCCAAAGGAATGGGGATTCCTGCAGCTAATCTGGACAATTGGACTGCACCACAGTCCCTCTGCACTATGGGGTGGGGCAGGGGTTCTTAGAGTGTGTGTCAATGGTAGTCTTTGTCTTTTCCCCCTTTTGTATTATAGGCGGGTGCAGTTATGGTTTGACCCAAAACAAATTGCAACAAAAGGTTTTTCAATGGATTATTGTAGTATTAGGTGTACTTAATAACATATCAAAAGTTTACCAAAATCGGACCACTAGAGAGGTAACATTTTCAAGATGGCCGCCGCCAGTTCCTTAAAAAGACCATTACTCCTTCATTATTCATCCTAGACAAGTAATGTTGGTGCCAAACCCCATGTTTTTGTAATCTTGAAATCTAATTAGCATATATAAATTATAGTCAAGTGTTTACATGTTCAATTATAAAGGAATTGGCTATAAGCATGGTTATAAGCACATATATATATATATATATATATATATATATATATATATATATATATATATATATATATATATATATATATATTTGACATTTCTCCCTTTTCTACATAATGCCCAGGATTGGTGAATTGGTAATTCACATTCTGTTGAAGCTTTCAGGAGATTTCTTTTCATACCAAAAAGGAATAAATTCATTATTACTGGGTGGTACTGTGACATTTGTAAACATTGTAAGTCAGCACAGAGCTATCACAACATTTAGTGTCTACTGTCTTGGGTAGGGGTGGTAGAGGAGTGTGGCCGGATAGGGTTCAGATTTGCTTGTCACAGACATCTTATTCCTGAGATTGTAGTAGTTGTGTGGGGTTTTAGTGCAAAATTAATTTCACATGTCTTTTATTTTGTGATTGGTACTGCTGGCAATAACCTTGAACTTTGATCTTTTTTTAAAATCTTTTTTTCTGGATAATTTTAACTTTAAAAATTGATTTGAGGGGAGAGGACGCTCTGAGCCATAATGATAAGTCACTGGGGCCCCTGGGAATATTAATGGTCAGCCACCAACCAGACACCGACTCTCCTGTGAGCCAGTCAGACATAGGGACACCCCTGACTGCCTGACACACAGTCATGCACCACGTGGAGGTCTTACAACCACAACTATGGGGGGGGGTCCCTCCTCACTAACTATGCCCACTCACGAGTGCCCATCTCGGGCATAGGAGCCAGCATGGAGGTCCACTTGGGACCAGTGGGACTATCCAGTGAGCCAGGCGACATAGGGATACTCCTCTCAGCCTAACGCATAAGCTTAATTTCTGCCTCCTCCTCACTCTGTCCTCCAGCGTGAGGTGAGCGCAGGCTCCCTAAGCCACTTGGAGTGAAATCTGGCAAGATACAAGTGTATCTTTCATGTATCGTTTGGGGAACTGTCTTCGTAGAAATGCGTGGCGTATAATTTCTCCTCCTCCACATGACAACCCTCCGAGCTCTGGAATAGTCCAGCAATTCAACTGTGTGACACGTCATAATTGCTGTCACTTCAAAATGACGCTCCTTGCCTCCTCGCCTCCTCGCTCGGAGGCAGGGCTTAGGCGGGAGTGGAGGACTTGAGGATGGACACTTGAAAATTGGAATTTGGCTATCGCGATGCACAACGTGCATCAGGGGCTGACAAGCCCCATTCTCTTTAGCTGCCTATGAGCACTCGTCCTGAGCTCCCAAGTGCCCACTATAGCTTTAATGGGACATGTCTGAGCCAACTGTTGAAGGTTTTGCACCTCGGACATGGGGGAGAGGAGAAGCTCAGGGTCTCCTTGGCTCCTATAACTTTGCTCTTCTGTGCTCCAAGTGCCCAGGGAGCAATCCAGTGACCCCCACTCCCCATACTCCCCTGTACCCACCTGAGGGGAACCCTAGGCCCACTGAACTCTACACCAGACCCCATTTTACCTCCTCACACAACCCCACCCTCATACTCCCCTCTGCCTAGGCACCCAGTAGAGAAATGGGTTCTGACAGCTCTGCACTAACCTCCGTAGCCACCCCTCTATACACACTCACACTGATTGCCTTCCTAATGTGTTAAAAAAGTTTTTCAAAATTGTGTCTACAAGATGACAGTTTGATTCACATTTGATCCGCAGAGCTATCCAAAATGTTTCAATATTGCAAGCAATACTATATCAACTGACAATATTCTCTTTCTCTGCCACCTTCTGAATGACTGAAAATTGTGACTATTGTTTTGTTTTGTTGTGTTTTGAGGATATCTTGAAGCCTTGTTCCAGTAAAACAAATATAACTAGTTGAAACGGGTGAACATTTCAGAGGGTTTTAATAGAGTCAAAAACAAAATATTGGATTTCACAATTATCAAAATGTATCTCTGCAATTTGGACAAGTCCTGTGGATTTCTATGCCCCCAAAACATAGGGTTAGACACAAAAAGTACTTGTCTAGGATAAATAATGAAGGAGTTAGGTTATTTTAAAGATTCTTTGGACATTTTGGACGCCATCTTGAAAATAACGCCTTTCCAGTGATCAAACTTTGGTAAACTTTTAGTATGTTATTAAGGACACCTAATACTACAAAAAACTGTTGAAAAACGTTTTGTTGCAATTTGTTTTGGGTAAGGTGCTTTTTTTTCATAACTGCACCCGCCTATTAACAGTGGTCTGACCCGTCCCTATATATGTCCACCTCCTATATCATTCTGGTTAGTTCAGTTTTCAGTTTAGTTGTGTTGTTCAGTCCTGTTTTTCTGTTTAGTTATTTAGTTTTGATTTGTTTATTTTGAGCACCTTTATTGTTTGTTATCTGTTAAATCATTATTTTGAAATGAAACACAAAAAGAAAAATAAATACAAAAAAATGTTTCCCTGTGTCTCTCCTTCCGACCAACTCGGTCCGTGACTCTCTCCTCTCCCCCCTCACAGCCCCTCCCTACCCACATGATTTCCTCACGTCACAATCTTCGCTCACTTTCCTCCACTGATCTTTCCTCTTCTGTTCTCTCTGCTCTCCCTGCCCCTGAATCCTTTGCTCTTCTATCCCCTGATACCGCCACAGATCTTCTTTTCTCTACTCTATCCTCTTCTATCGACCATCTCTGTCCCCTCACCACCAGGCCTGCACGCCAAACTCCACCTGCCCCCTGGTTGTCGGACTCAGTGCGGACTGAGAGACGGAGCCTGAGAGCGGCTGAGCGCAAATGGAGAAATGGCAACCTCCTGGAGGACCTTCTCACCTTCCAATCTCTCATTTCTACTTTTTCCTCCTCTCTATCAGCTGCTAAAGCTGCTTTCTTCTGCACAAAAATTCAGGCTTCTGCTTCCAACCCTAAAAAACTCTTTGAAACTTTCTCCTCTCTCCTGCAACCACCACCCCCTTGTCGTCCCTCCTCCCTGACGATTTCGCCAACTTCTTTGACAAGAAGGTGAACGATATCCGATCCTCCTTCCCTCCTCCCCTGGCCGGTGCCCTGCGCACTACCCAAACCCGTCTGCCTGCCACCCCCCCCTCTCTACCTTCATCTACTCCTCTTCCCCCCCCCCCTCTCTATCCCACTTCTCTCCCCTCTCCCCTACAGAGGTCTTTCTCCTTGTTACCTCTAGTCGCCCCACCTCATGCTCTCTGGACCCGGTCCCATCCACTCTGCTGCAGTCTATTGCACCTGAACTTCTTCCCTTCTTAACCCACCTTATTAACACCTCTCTGACGTCTGGCTACTTTCCCTCTGCTTTCAAGACTGCCAGAGTCACCCCCCTCCTGAAGAAACCGACACTTGACCCCTCTGAGATCAAGAACTACAGACCGGTTTCCCTTCTATCCTTCCTATCTAAAACTCTCGAACGTGCTGTCTTTAAACAACTGTCCTCCTACCTCCACCAGAACAACCTCCTGGACTCCAACCAGTCTGGGTTCAAAGTGGGTCACTCGACAGAGACCGCCCTCCTGGCAGTGACGGAGTCGCATGCCGCTAGAGTGAACTCTCTCTCCTCCGTCCTGATACTCCTGGACCTGTCTGCAGCGTTCGACACGGTGAACCATCAGATCCTCCTCTCCACCCTCAAGGGGATGGGTGTCTCAGGCTCTGCACTCTCCCTGTTTGCATCCTACCTGACGGGTCGCTCCTACCAGGTGATGCTGAGAGGGTCTGTGTCAGAACCACACAGGCTCACTACTGGGGTTCCCCAAGGCTCGGTTCTGGGTCCTCTTCTTTTCTCTCTCTACACTACATCTCTTGGTGCTGTCATCCATTCCCATGGCTTTTCCTACCACTGCTATGCCGATGACACCCAGCTGATCCTCTCATTCCCCCCCTCTGACACACAAGTGGAGGCACGCATTGCTGCTTGTCTGGCTGACATCTCGGAGTGGATGTCGACGAACCACCTGAAGCTCAACCTGGACAAGACCGAGCTGATGTTCCTCCCGGGGAAGGGCTGTCCGCACCGAGACATGGCCATCACCATTGATAATGCTGTGGTGACGTCAACTCGGACTGCGAAGAATCTGGGTGTGACCTTGGACGATCAACTGTCGTTCTCGGCTAACATCGCATCAGTGACACGGTCCTGCAGATTCCTCCTCTACAACATCAGGAGGATTCACCCCTTCCTCACGGAGAAGGCAGCCCAGGTGCTCATCCAGGCTCTTGTCATCTCCCGCCTGGACTACTGCAGCTCCCTCCTTGCTGGTGCTCCGGCATCAGCCATCAGACCTCTGGAGCTTGTTCAGAAAGCTGCGGCTCGTCTGGTGTTCAACCGCCCCAAGTTCTCCAACACAACTATCCTTCTCCGTTCTCTGCACTGGCTCCCGTAGCGGCTCGCATTCAGTTTAAAACCCTGGTGCTAGCCTATAGGGCAGTGAAAGGAACAGCACCTTCTTACCTCCGGGCTATGTTCGTTGCCTACACCCCTGCCCGACCACTTCGGTCTGCCACCTCGGGGCGACTGATTGCCTCGTCACTCAAGGGTCCTTCTGGTCGATCGACACGGTCACAACTTTTTTCTGTTCTGGCCCCACAGTGGTGGAATGAACTTCCCACTGATGTCAGGACAGCAGAGTCACTGCCCATCTTTCGCCGCAGGCTGAAAACCCACCTCTTCAGGAAACACTACCCTTCCTCTTTGCCTGGCCTACTTGTTAACTAGTTGTACGAACTCTTGTTTTATTTTTGTATTGTTTTATTGGATCTTGTTTAGTCAATACACTTATTTGTTTTAGCTTGTGCTCATTTGATTTTGCTATTTTGTCTCATCTGTTTAAGAAAGTAGGTAGCTGATATATTGCACTTTTACCTTAGCGCTAGGTATACTCTTGGTTGCTTGTTTATGCAGGAAATGCACTTAAGACTTCTGGTGATTAGTAGTTTCGTTCCCTACCTATGTTGAATGCACTTATTGTAAGTCGCTTTGGATAAAAGCGTCTGCTAAATGACTGTAATGTAATGTAATGACAGATGGTGGCAGTGGTGGGATAACGTTTTTTTCAAACCCTGATGAGCCATGAAGCGTGGCAGAGGAGGAAGAGGATCACCAAGCCAATACAGGAGGAGGAGGAGGATAGTCCAGACTCTGGAGCCACTGGAGGGGACACTGAGATCAGCCGAGAGCCAACACTGGCAGACTGGGCCGGTATTGTTCAGGCCCACATGGCAGGTGATGAACCTGGTCCACAGGCCGAAGCAACAGTTTCTCCAGAGGGTTCTCCAATCGTTGCTACCTCAGGTCGATTTCGGTTCTCTCCAGAGCCTGGATTCCCAACTGAGAGTGATGGTGAACATTTTCTGATAACTTTCAAAAAACATTTCATCAGCATGGAGGTGGCCAACCTGTGGATTCTCACACCACACTGGTAGTGTGTTGTGAGGGGGGTTGTTGGTGTGCAGCTGCTAACCTGGTAAATGGCTTGTGTCGTCCCTTGCATGATGGACGTGATGGACATGAGGGACGTGATGGACGTGAGGGACATGATGGACGTGAGGGACGTGAAACGACGTGAAGCAAGAAGCGTGAAATGTGAAGTGAGAAGCGTGAAGTGTGAGGGGATCCAGACTGACCATAAAGCCCTCCAGTGGATGCAGCTGAAGAAAGACACCGATGGCCGCCGCATCACAAGGTGGTACCTGGCCATGCAACCTTTCCGCTTTACAGTGCAGCACATACCCGGCCAACTCAACGTGACTTCAGATTATCTCTCGCTGTTTCAGCGAGAACTCCGAAGGGGGGGAGTGTGTGATGGCTGACTCAGCAGCCACACATAGACTATAATGTATGGTAACTCTTCCTTTTGCTTTATATATTTAGTGTTTATTTTCAGTTGTTCATTATTAACTCTCTCAGTGCCAAGAGTATTTTCATAAAGTACTCCCCCAGTGCCAGAAATTTATTTTTAATTTTTTTAATGTTTCATTCAAATAAATAATCTGATTGGGTTTTTAAACCCATAATACAGTTCTACCAGTAGAGAGCAACAAATCGACACATTGATGACCTCGCTGGCTCACTCGCCCCCTCCCAAACAGGCTCACGTCACATCCGGTCATAACCGGATGTTGACATTTTCGACAATCGTTGATCGGGCTAAATTACGATGCGATACACGACTACGATGACTGATCGTCACCCAGACCAAAGAGAGTAGACGTGGACCTCTCCGTTCGTTTTATATACCGTGTGAAAAACCGTGACTTTCCCTATTCTGGCCAAAAATGACCGCGGGAAAAAAATGAGAAGCGGAAACGGAATCTGCGTCATGAAACCGGAACCCAATGAGTCTGAAGGAGTCAGGAAGCGAAAGTGATCATGAAAAATAAACAGAATAGCGCGACCACAGTCAAAAGTAAAAACTCGGGATTTCTCGTGCTGGCACGGAGGGTACTCGGGAAAAACTCGGGATATCTCGGGGCGTGGCACTGAGAGAGTTAACCAGTTGAAATGACATAAGTTATTGTTTAGTTGTTTTCCATGAGTGCATTTATGAGTTTTCTTTGAGATACCAGTTCTGTGGGAGGCTGCTGACATAAATGGACATTATGGGCTGGCCAAAGGAATGGGGATTAGCTGCTCCAGATCTGCAGCTAATCTGGACAATTGGACTGCACCACAGTCCCTCTGCACTATGGGGTGGGGCAGGGGTTCTTAGAGTGTGTCAATGGTAGTCTTTGTCTTTTCCCCCTTTTGTATTAACAGTGGTCTGACCCGTCCCTCTGACCCGCCCCTCAAGCAATCAATCGTGCGAGAATCACAACGATATATTTTGCCCGATTTCAAGAGAGAAACTCGTGCAATGTGAAATGCTTAACAATCTGTTCACTCGCCGACCATTTCAAATGTCGGGCAGTGTGTAGAGGCCATTAGTTATTTAGTTTTGATTTGTTTATTTTGAGCACCTTTATTTTTGTTAAATGTTAAATCATTATTTGCAAAAAAAAAAGAAAAAAAAAGAGAACAATATTTTAAAACCCACAAAGTTTTCCCTGTGTCTCTCCTTCCGACCAACTCGGTCCCTGACACAGAGGAAGACATTTTCCAATCAGCCTCATGGTGGCGCTATAACAGGCCGATTCGTGTTTTTACCTATAACTGCACCAATCTGTGTAAAACTTTGTATGCACACTCCCTAGAGGTCAACAAAAAACCTTTGCCCTGCATTTTTCACATCTGCCTTTTATAGCGCCACCAGGAAGTTGACTTATGTAAAACACATTTTATACTACTCCTTCCAATTTTATCCAAATTTCACGCAAATCGGTACACATGATCTCTATAGTCATGTGATCAAGACGGATGTGTTTTTTCATATTCTATCCTGATTGGCTAAGATTGACATCTAAAGTTTGCATTATTGGCATGTTTTGAACAAAATTCCGCAAATCATGAACGCACTGTCCGATTGCGGTCAAACTTTGCACGCACATTCACACTGTTGAGGAACAAATGCCACCCTTTTAACATTGGCCTGTTATAGCGCCACCAGCAGGTCTAATTTAGCAAAACAAATGTTTTTAACAAAATGCCTCAAATCATGTATGCAGTCAGGGTCCAATTGTCGTGCAAGGCCTAAGAACAAATGGCACCCTTTTCACATTGGCCTATTATAGCACCACCAGGAGGCCACAATAGCCTACCTGACCTGGCGGAGACCTGTGCTCCGAGGAGCACTTTTTCTAGTTTGTCCTCTGACAGAGGCTAAAATCGCCTATGCTCCCTCGGGTCGTCTGCAACACGTGTGGCACACGGTGGAACGGTTCTTGAGATACGTGGATTACAGACGTACATACATAGCCTACGTACGTATACAGAGATTACCTGCATTTATTGTAAGATTGCTCTGATATTTGGCATCTAAGGGCGTGTGCATAAATTGTGTGTGGGAGGAATACAAATTGTCAGACAGGCAAAATAAAAGGGGGAAAAGCAATTAGTAAAATACTGTTCTGTTCCATCATTCATATTATTCATATGATACAGAAAACATACATCCATAATAGTTTTTGGTAGCCTGCTTGTGTTGTAGTAGCCTATACGGACAACAGTGTGAGCTTGCATTGTATTTTGAGTCATATATTTGGATTTTGACAAAATTCATGTCTTAAATCTACATAAATAAATGTAAATGTGTGTGTATGTGCGTGCGTAAGCTACTATACAGGGAGCGATCACGTGCTCCACCACATGTGGTTTATCTCATCAAATGCCCGTGTGGGCTTGCTTACATAGATTTCATGACAAACATAGAGAGACGATGCAGTCTGTCTTAGCTATCAGACTGTTATGGTAATCAATGTGGATATTGAATTGGAAACATTTGCGCACACATCAGTCAAGGTGCACCATATCCATACGACCAATACAAGAGTCACCATCACACAGGTTGACACCTAATACTACTGTCACTACTCCCTACTTTGAGTTTGCACGCACACTTCCTAGAGCCCAAGGAAAAAACGTTGTAAATGGAGATCTCTGTATCTGTCTGTCTACCTGTGTCCCTTTATGCCCATATATGGAGATCCCTGACGTCATCAGTATATGCCCATATACCTCCACGTCATCAGTGCCGATACCCTAGGTGGGGTTGGCGAAAGGGCCTTTCTGTGTGGAGTTTGCATGTTCTCCCCGTGTCTCCTAGGGTAGGTACCCTCACAAAAACATGCAGTAATCCTGGTCACTATACTGCCTCCCCCTGGCCAGCCGGGGCGCCTGATGGAGGGGAAGGGAACTGGTTGGAATAACGTGTTCCTTCCACGCGCTACTTCCAACCAGGGAAACTCTCCCCTGTCAGGTGACAAGAAGGTCAGTTGGCTCTCATGCATTGAAGGAGGCATGAGCTCGGCCCTGGCCTCCCTAGGTTGGCAGAGGGAAGGTAGTGCCCAGGATTACATAGACAATTGGCACTGGGTGTAAAAAATAGGGTTACAAAATCGTGGGATAAAATTTAAGAAAAAAAAAAAAAAAAAAAGTATATGCCCATATATTGGAATGTTCGTATATGGGCATATTGGTTGGATCGGCGGTTCTGGACAACTGGATATCCGAACTACTCGGGCACCGCACTCCCTTGAGTCCTTGCCACTGTGTGTCTGAGGTCCGCCTGCCCGCCGGCCGGTCCTCCCTTAAGCCAATTTTAATATAGGATGTGGAAGTTACTGGATACAGTAGGGCAGACCTGAGCACTGAGCGGTAAATAGAAACTAGACACACAGGCACTGAGGAAAGCTGCTGACGACATCATTTTAATCTGAGGTTAGTCGTGACGTGTTTCCGTTGACGTGGAAGTCAAATAGGAAGTGTTACGTGGAGGTAGAGGTTTCAGTCCCCAGAATAGTTAAACAGGGAGGTCAGGTAAAATTGTTATGGGTACCAGCACATACATGTAGAGGTGGAGGGGAATGAGAAGGTGGATGAATTGGCTAAGGCAGCGTTAGAGAAAGGAACAGTTGAAACGGGAGTAAGTATTAGTAAATCAGAGGTCAAGAGTGTAATATGGGGTCAAATAAATCAATTGTGGCAGGAAAGGTGGGACAGAGAGGGAAAGGGATTTGTATAAAATTCAGAGCAGGGAGGAAATAGTGATGACAAGGATAAGGCTGGGACACTGTGGTCTAAATAAAACATTGAAGATGGTAGGGAAACATGATACAGGGCTGTGTAAGGAATGTCAGGAAGAGGAGTCGGTGGAACATGAGTGAGGTGTAGTAGATATGAAACAGAGAGGCAGGTGATGAGGGATAGTTTAAGGGAAATATGGTTACAGGAGGTTGCTAGGTTTCTTACGGGAAACTGGATTATTTGATAGGATTGAGTGAATTAAGGGTGTGTGATGTGTGTGTGAGTGTGTGTGTGTGTGTGTGTGTGTGTGTGAGTGTGTGTGTGTGTGTGTGTGTGTGTGTGTGTGTGTGTGTGTGTGTGTGTGTGTGTGTGAGAGTGAGAGTGAGGAATTAGAATAGAGTTCCGTCTGATAACAAAACTGATCAGTCCTGTCACATTTGAACTGACGGCTTTCCTTGTGCATTTTTTTGCCGACCATGTGGTTGTTAGAAACAGACACAGAGAGCAAACTGACATATTGTGTCTTTGATTTAATTTGATTTATTTTAATGGCAAATAACCCACACATCATGCATGTTGGTTCAAAGACATTTGAGGATAAAACACTATCAAGTCCAGGACTTATTTCCATTGTGATCTTCTCATGAATAAACAAAAAGATGACAAACACACGTGCGGCAGTCGTATCTAAAATAAATGAAACCAATTTACATAATAAAACTATATATAACAATGTATTAAAAAAAAGGATAACGTTTATTGAGAAAGACGCAACGTTCGAAAAAGGACATTTGCGACCGAAATGTTGCGTCTCTCTCAGTAAACTTTATTCTTGTACCGTGCGTGCACGTTTGGCAGTGTACAGGTATTTCTATGTTCTTTGCTGTTAATTGTGCTTTGCCTACGCACCTGTCACAGAGCCATTTTATCCAGGTGTGCCAAAGCTTTTTAACAGTTATTTTCATAAAATAATAAAATAAATAAAAACAGCTTGAATCACTCAGGTATATACTGTAGGTCAGGTGGATGGTGTGATATGTAGTAATAATAGAGCAGCATGCACTTTGACATTATGTCCTGTTTATTTTGTGCATTTTATAACATGTTATGACAGGGGATGGTGTGGTGGGCCGCCCATTGGGGATCCCTGCTGTAGGCAGACCATTGGGGATCCCTGCTGTAGGCAGACCATTGGGATCCCTGCTGTAGGCAGACCATTGGGATCCCTGCTGTAGGCAGACCATTGGGATCCCTGCTGTAGGCAGACCAGGCAGGTCAGTCAGTGTGATGTGCTCTTCTGTCTCTTTACATATATAAATGACTTTAATGTAATACAATATAATAATAATAATAATAATGATAATGATGATGATGATAATTATTATTATTATTACAATAATAATAATAATGTAAAAATGATATTATATTACATTATAATATAATGTAAGGTATTTTTGGCACACACAAATGCTTCCGTGAAAAAACTGATGGATAAGCAGAAGGACTTCTCTGACAGATAAACAGATTATTAGACAGACAGACAGACAGACAGACAGACAGACAAGGCACTTTGTCTTCAGGCAAATCATTTTAAAGATTGCTCTTTGAGCAAGGCAAACAGATATAGTGCTTGCCAACGTGTCGTCACCACGAGGGGCGTGGCATAGTAGCTGCAGACATACTGGTGGGGGGCAATGTTAAGTCAACCTGCTTATACCACACAAAGATGTCCGCCGCTACCAAATGACTTGTTGACGCCCCCGTCAGGATTTTTGGCACGCACTATATGACCAACGCATATCCACTCTTAAGTCTTTATCAAGGTCTGTCAGATGGGTGGAGCATGTTTATTTTAATGCTCAATCAATCGATTGTGTTCCAGCTTGGATCAATCAAACTAACGTAGTACACTTTAAGCTCTTATTTATTGGTATGACTTTTTAATATTCATGTTATATTATCATTAAAATCTTAGTGTTTTGCCAAGTATTTGGAGGCCCACCTGCAATATCCTTACGGCCCACCAGTGGGCCCCGGCCCACAGGTTGAGAGCCACTGTGTTAGAGAGTGTTTGTTACTTTTCCAGTCATTGTTGGCACCACTTGGTCATCGTTTTGCATCCTGGCTGCGTGTGTGTCACATGGTGACGCATGTGTGTCGTGTGGTGACTGTGTAAGTGTGTTGCGTGGTGTGTGTATGTGTGTGTCGCGTGGTGTGTGTACATTGCGTGGTGTGTAAGTGTGTATATCACGTGGTGTGTATGTGTGTATATCACGTGGTGTGTGTGTGTCAATCATCCATGGATGCAGGTTGATCTCTGCAGCCAATAGTCTCTCTGCAGGACACTTCCTCAGCAGACAGCCAATCAGGCTCCTCGCCCGCGGCGACAGCCAATCAGGGAGGCTGAATACCCCCCGCTGGATTTTGGCGAATAGTGCGGCGGGCAGCATGTCCTGGAACGGGTATCGACCAATCAGCATTGTGTACAGAGACACGCCCAGGCTCCAGACGTCAGCTGCGCGGCCGGAGTACCCTGTGTTCCTATTGGTCAACAGCTCCGGTGCTACGTAGGCGGGACATCCGTGCCTGTCTGTCAAGGAGTCGTCGAGTGGGTTGCCATGGAGAAGGACGGCCTCATCCAATCCCTGTAAGGACAGCTTGGTCCTAAAAACACAAACCCAGCCAATTAGAAAACAAGCTAACAGGTCACATGACTTGGTCCCTATAGCCAAATTCCAATACCCATATCTCTGCTCACTCGCTCACTCCACACTCGGCCCTCCAGCTTAACCCGGAAATAGTTTGTGTCCCAAATGGTAATTTGCTTTTGGAGGATCCGAGCCCCGAGAGCGAACTATGACTACATTGTCTGGGAGGTGGGGTAAAAAAAAAAGCAGTGTCGTGTCGCAGACTTCAAAGGGATGTTTTAGAGCAGACGAAACTTTGTTCTGCGTGCGCACATCCTAAAATATAAAAATCCTGCATGTGTGTATTGAACGGTTTGAGAGGGAATGTGTCCCACTTGATTAAATTGCAGAGATACTGAAGTGCATTTATACATATCATTCATCATTCTGAATAACAGTGATCAAAGCTACTGAAGCAACAAATTAAATAATGAGTAGTGAGTAGACAGGAATGTGAGGAATTGGAATGTGGCTGTCAGGGAGCGGGGGCTAAGGCGCGAGCGGAGGACCCGAGTGTAGTGAGTGAGTGTGGAAGTCGGGGTATTGGAATTTGGCTTAATGTGTCTTGAGACCGTCCGTCGAATAACAAAACAGGCGAGTGGACATGAAACTGTTTGAAGTGAACACTGGATGTACACTTGCTGATTCTCGTTCCACACCCACGAATGGGTCCCGAACCACTGTTTTGGGAAAAATGATTCCGATTAGGCGATCATGTAATAATTGCGACAGGCCTAATCATATACAGCAGGGTTTTCAACGATTTTCAGGCCAAGGACCCCTCAGCTGCCTGAGAGAGAGATGAAGCAGGGACCCCCACTAGTTTGACAGCACTGTCATCATCAGTGTTGTGTAAATGAATGTTTGTTTACATCATCTTTTCTGTTAATATGTTGTATTCCTGTTAATGTGTATTTTCAGACATTTAAACTGTCAATAATTAGTAAAGTTGACCTTTGGCTCTGTACTTGGTCTGCTCTTTTCCCCCTCTACACCAAACCGTTTCACCGAAAATAGCAGAGCTACAAGCTCACAACAACGCCTTGCAGCGTTCCCCGCGTTTCGCTAATGTTCCCCTCAGAATAGGGATGCTGGGTTGAAGTGGTTAATGTAAAAATCACCCAAAGATTTGGCGACCCCTCTGCAGTAGCTCTGAGGACCCCCTAGGGGTCCCGGACCCCCTGTTGAAGACCCACGATCTACTGACCTGTGTCTGTCGGTGAAGACGAACATGCGCAGCTTGAGCTGTCTGAGCAGGATTCCGTGGTGGTGACAGTGACGCACGGCGGAGACCACCTGCGTGAACAGCGCCCTGGCCTCGTCCTCGGCCAGACGCTTACGCTCGCGCACGTACGCGTGCAGGTCGCCGTGGTTACCCGGCAGGAAGACGTACACGTGGTCTCGGCCAATCACCACATCCGACAGGCCGCTGACGTTGTCCTGGCGACGACGACCGAGGCGGGCGTACGGGGCCAGGCGTTCCTGGTAACCACGGAGAGGGAGCACCTGGGAACCATGACAACCATAAAGACAGATGATTGTTCAGCTGGCTGGTGGGTTGGTGTCACCTGACAAAGTGTGTGTGTGTGTGTGTGCGTGCGTGCGTGCGTGCGTGTGTGTGCGTGTGTGTGTACCTTGCAGGTGTACTGTTGCTCAGTGTGTCTATGTACCGCCCTGTAAGTCTCCACCCCCTCACAAGGCTCAATCAGGAAATAAGGCCCGATGCTGTACAGAGATTGGCTGTGGGTGTGCTGAGGGGCGGGACTTGTAGGCCGGAGGAGGCAGAGTGATGGGTCGACACAGGAGGAAGTGGGAGGAGACAGACGGGGTTGTTTACATTTCGGTGCATTGTCGTCATGGGGCTCGTCCAATAGCCTCTTCAGACCCACCTGTGGTGTCACTGTGGCCACACCCACACTCATCTGCGAAGACAACATTTCTGTTAATTATTTCATTACACATTTTTATAATTATCTCCACTTAATGTTTGTATGTCCTCGAGAACAGACAGCTGAGAGCGAGACAGTGTAGGAGAGACAGACATCAGGAAAGCTGTCTGTCTTGCATCTGTGATGCCCTTTGAGATAGTATGTATAATTTGTCCTGTGTTTACACAACAAAACAATAAAAAATAAAAAAAATTGATAGCCCAAAAACATCCCAGTCTACGAAAACAAACAGTGAAAACACCACAATACAGCGAGAAGGCACTGTGTTTCTGCAGGTAAACACCACCACAATACTCCAGTGGCTGATGAAAATGTATTTATTGTTTTGCTATGTAAACACACTCTTACTAAAATGATTAAAGGTAGGGTAAGTGGTTTTCTTTGATTAAAATGTGTGTTAAATAGATGTAATCTGAGAGTACTCATTGCTAGAGTGTTTGTTCAGTCTCTCCAGCTCTTTAGTAAACAGAAAATGCATTTTACGAATATTTTATCCAATCAGGATAGAGAACACAGGATACAGATTGAACAAGTGAAATTGGAAGTGATGACACAAAGAAATGAGCAGAAAAAAATGGAACTGGAACACTATCAAAATTAAGCTGATAAATGGGTACAACCAAAAAATGACTTATTTTCTATCAAACACTCTATAGCAATGATTACTATCAGAATATAGAGCTTTAACCTTTTAACAAAAAACTTCTCATCTACACCAAATGTGTGCCAAAAATAGCAGATCTACAAACTCAAAACGCATCACAACGTGACACGTTTTAAGCTTGTATCTGCTGTTTCTGCCAAATGTGTGTGTGTACTGTATGAGAGTGTACAGTATGTGTGTGAGTGTGTGTGTGTGTGTGTGTGTGTGTGTGTGTGTGTGTGTGTGTGTGTGTGTGTGTGTGTGTGTGTGTGTGTGTGTGCGCGCATATATCTCCTCTGATGCAAGCAGCAGTAAGATGACAGACTGTTTTACTGTTTATCTTTCACAATGTTGCATCATTACATAACACTTACACACGCTTACAATGCTGGCCTGCCTAACTGACACACACACACACACACACACACACACACACACACACACACACACACACACACACACACACACACACACACACACACACACACACACACACACACACACACACACACACACACACACACACACATTGTATTTTTTTAAATACAATATGATACTGTATATAAATATACTTGAGTGACCTGTCTGTCTGTCTGTCTGTCTGTCTGTTTGTCTGCCTGCCTGTCTGTGACTGTACAGTATGAGTCTTCCTGCCTCTCTGTCATTCATTCTGTCTGTCTGTGACGTACTGGGCCAACAGACTGTGACTTTACAGAAAGAGGACAAATAGCCTAGCCAGTCCCTCAGGGCTCTGTAAGAGTGCCTTTTCTGTTTTCGCTCTACACTAAATGTCTTCGCTGAAAAATAGCCAATCTACAAGCTCACAATGTGTTGCCTCAAAAGTGGCAGATCTACAAGCTCACTTCGCGCCGCGTTTCGAGCTCGCAGATCTGCTACTTTTGATGCTTTTGTGTGACGCTGTAGTATGATCAAGTAGGCCGTTAATCTTCCAGGAAAAAACACAAAAAGTTAGAATATGGAGAACCTACCCGACAGCGACGATATACATTCTATTCCATTTGTTTCACACTGGCCAAAATCCAGCACCCCACAATATGTAAACAAAATCCACGTGGTGGGAAATGCCTTTTGATTATTGGTCCCAAAGTTAAAGGATGATCAAATATCAAATATTTACATCTGTAATAATTAACATAGAGTTAATCTAGTTTTGTTGGATGCGGCAAAAAAAAGAAGAAAGAAAAGATCTGGAGGAGCGCATATCAGAATATTTAGAATATTATATTTTAATTTTATCATAACTTTGTACATATAAGTTTGTATGTGTTGATGACATGTATTAAAGTTTTAATATTCTAGGCTATGGTGCTGCAGATGAATTGAATACATAGGACCACAATGGAAACAAGTCCAAAGGACCTTTTTGTGTTATCCTTTTAGCCTAAGTGTACCTCTGTGCTGTTTACATTTCTAACTAATAAAGTATTAAATCAATAAACCAATCTTTAATTGGCCTGGGTGAGGGCTTGCCCTGACTGGTCAGATGCTGTATTTACCCAAGAGGCTATATACTGTATTTACCCTAGGGGTTACACTGTGCAGTATTTACCGTAGGGGACGGGTTATATACGGTATACAGTATTTACCCTAGGGGTTATATACAGTATACAGTATTTACCCTAGGGGTTACACTGTGCAGTATTTACCGTAGGGGTTATATACAGTATACACAGTATTTACCCTAGGGGTTATATACAGTATACAGTATTTACCCTAGGGGTTATATACAGTATACAGTATTTACCCCAGGGGTATTATACGGTATACAGTATTTACCCTAGGGGTTATATACAGACAGTATACTGTAGTAGCTGATACATCATAGCAGTGGTTCCACCGCCCGCTGAACTTTCACCACAAGCGACCTCCCTGCTCAACTCATCATGTCAAACAAAACATGGAATATTCAAAATGATAAAAGAAATAGCCCATATCCTAAATAAAGGCAGTGGTGACATGTTGCACATCTTTGATTAATAACTGTTTATATTATGGAAAAGTAGTGTTTATCCTTGCATTGTTCAGCAACAAAAATACAAAATAAACTATGCCAAATGCACACAAATGAGCATTAATTTGTTTTTAGTTTTAGTTTTCTACCAACTCAAAGACACAAAGCAGCCACTGTAAACCCCAAAATGTCCATTCTTCAAAAATACAAATACTAGGCTAGGATTACAGATACATACATTACTCATTATAATGAGGCTTCACAATAACAACAATGCCTGCAATTAGGAAATTGGTCTCTCTCTCTCTCTCTCTCTCTCTCTCTCTCTCTCTCTCTCTCTCTCTCTCTCTCTCTCTCTCTCTCTCTCTCTCTCTCTCTCTCTCTCTCTCTCTCTCTCTCTCTCTCTCTCTCTCTCTCTCTCATATTTGGTTTCAGTTATAAACTCTAGTCCTGTTTTCAAAGACACTTAATTCAGACAGAAAACAACAGTTATGATGATGATAATGTATTACTTACAGCTGGTAGTTAGTGTGTGTCCGGTATGTTCAGATCTGAACTCCACAGTGAGTCTGCTGCTCTGCTCTCTCTCTCTGTCTGTCTGTTTGCCTGACTGGCTGCATGATGAGCACATGGACAAGGATTGCAACAGACTCTGACTCCGCCCCTCCCACGTGACGTCTCTCTCTCTCACACATACACACACACACACACACACACACACACACACACACACACACACGCGTCACCAGTTAAAAAGAACTGCAACATAAAATTATGTAATCAGGCGGTTTTATTACAGTGACTTCTCAATCTCTGTGACTCTCTCTGTTTCTCTCTCTCTCTCTCTCTCTCTCTCTCTCTCTCTCTCTCTCTCTCTCTCGCTCTCTCTCTCGCTCTCCCTCGCTATATCAATTCAATTTCAATTCAAAGGAGCTTTAATGGCATGAGAAAACATGTTTACATTGCCAAAGTAAAAGTGGAACAGAACAATCAAAACAAAACAATGTATGTACAAATAAATATTGAATATGGAAATAAAATAAAAGTGTACAGAGCTGTGTTACTTTGCAACTTTTAGGGAAGACTATCTTAAACTATAAAGATTATGCATTTTCATTTTTTTAAACCATTTTTTTATCCCACAATGTTTGTAACCCATTTTGCCAATTGTCAGTGCCAATTGTCTAAACTGTAATACTGGGCGATACTCTCCCTCTGCCAGCCTGGGGAGAGCCCCGAACTGAGCTCATGCTTCCTTCAATGCATGAGGAGTGAGCAGGCCGCTTCTTATCACCTGACAGGGGGGAGTTTCCCCGTTAGGACGTAATGCGTGGAAGGAACACGTTATTCCAACCAGTTGCTTTCCCCTCCATCAGGCGCCCCGTCTGACCAGGGGGAGGCAGTGTAGAGACCAGGATTACTTTTTTGTCGGGGTACCTACTCTAGGGGACACGGGGAGAACATGCAAACTCCACACAGAAAGGCCCTTTCGCCAACCCCACCTATAGGGTATGGGCACTGATGACGCGGTGGAGAGTACACGCCCCCAGCGGCGGTAATTGAACCCAGGACCTTCTAGCTGTGAGGCGACAGCGCCACTGTGCCCCCAAAATTGTGCATTTTCTGTCAGAAATAGTTATACATCCATACAGGAGAGGTTAGCATGGAATAAACTTTTGAAAGTTGACAGCCGTCGATGTTTTGCATTCACTTGGTATAAAACCTTTGCGATAAGTAGTAGCAATTTCTTTAAATGTACTGTAATTAAATTAAAGTTAGTTGTTCTGTTTATATGAACAGTATTTCTATGTACACAGGTCATTTGGTGTAAACAGTGCAGGGGTACACACAATAATTTGTAGTCCTTAAGGTGGTTGTGTTCTAGTAGACATCCTTCTCCTGTCACAACAGCTCACACATCTTGCTGCTGTGTTTGCACATGGTTGTACTTCACCAACAGATATGGGAGTTTTCACACACACACACACACACACACACACACACACACACACACACACACACACACACACACACACACACACACACACACACACACACACACACACACACACACACACACACACACACACACACACACACACACACACACAGACCTTTGGGGAATTTACATTGACTTTCATGCATTCATCTCCTTATCCCTAAACTTAACCCTATAATCTTAACCTTAATCCTAACCTCAGCCCAATGATTGAGTCTAATTCAATTTGTCGGCATCGACTTTGTCCACATTTACACAATATTCCTGACATATAGGCCTTATTTGGGGCCTAGGTCAGACACACACACACACACACACACACACACACACACACACACACACACACACACACACACACACACACACACACACACACACACACACACACACACACACACACACACACACACACACACACACACAGAGAGAGAGACTATTTCATTCAGCAGGGCAACACAGACAACTCCCTGTAACATTCCTGCAATAACTTAATATGACTTCATCCTGTATGTGTGTGTGTGTGTGTGTGTGTGTGTGTGTGTGTGTGTGTGTGTGTGTGTGTGTGTGTGTGTGTGTGTGTGTGTGTGTGTGTGTGTGCGTGCGTGCGTGCGTGCGTGCGTGCGTGCGTGCGTGCGTGCGTGCGTGTGTGTGATGTTGGTCATCGTTGCGTGTTGATTGCAGCTTGTTACGGCAGAGATCAACACAAGACAACATTAGAGAGAAAGAGACCTACAGAGAAGCAGACAGAGAAATATCCTGAGTTTCGCGTACAGTACTAGTTCACAAACATTTTCATGTCAAGGACCCTCATGTATTTGTCCGTGGACCCCCATCTGAAAATATCTTATGCCAGGGATTTGTGTTGTTAAAATGTTTCAAAATAATCATTTTTTTGCGTGCCATATTGCTACTTGTAACTTCAGTGGAATAAAAAGTACAATATTTGCCTCTCAGATGTGCTGGAATGGTGGATAAAAAAATTGAAATAATCAATTAAAGTAAAAGTCCCTCAAAATTCTACGTATCGCAAGGCGTTGTGAGCTTGTAGATCGGCTATTTTCACCACTTTTGTGCAACACTCTTGAATCATAAAGTAGGGCATTCATTTACAAAAAAACATCAAATAAAGTTGAAATATTGAGATATGAGACAGACAGACAGACAGAAAGACAGACAGACAGACAGACAGACAGGGGTGAACGAATAATACAATTTCAAGAAAAGTTGTGAACTGGACTGGAATGTTAAAAGTATTTCATGACATTTAATTGTTGCTAAATGATTGATAGGTTTAGCTTAAGAACCAAATGGAAAGGTCTGTAGCTCAGAGTGTAACTCTAAATCAGTGGTTTTCAACCAGTGGTCCGGGGACCACCAGTGGTCCTTGGGGGGGTACCAGGGGGTCCCCAGCTAAATTAGTTAACATAGCGTCACAATCATTTTAACTACTGTACTTAGCTTTGGCTATTCAAAAATAGCAGATATACAAGCTCATAGCGCGGCACCGATGAGCTTGTAGATCTGCTATTTTTGAAAAATCTTTAATTAAAAAAAAAATTACTCAAATCTTTGCTTCTGGGGGTCCCTGGCACAAAACATCTTCAGATGGGGGTCTGTGGCCAAATGTATATCAATTTAGGGGTCCTTGGCATGAAAATGTTTGAAAACCACTGCTCTAAATGAACGCTGAGGAGTTTACAGTGCAGATTGGATTCCCAGAGGGAGAATCATATCAATAATGAGGGTCCGTTGCCTAATGCTTATCAGACTGGGGGTTTTTCATCAAATGAAAAAGGTTGAGAACCACTGCTTTAGTGCAGTGGTTCTCAAAGTTGCGTCCGGGGACCCCCAGGGGCACTTGAGCGGGTTCCAGTGGGTCCCCAGCAAAATGAGTTAATATAGCATCAGAATCATTTTGACCACTTTAACCATTATTTTATACTTTGGCTATTCAAAAATTGCAGATCTACAAGCTCACAGCGCGTGACTTTGTGACGTGCTGTGAGCTTAGATCGACTATTTTTTAAAATGTTTTTTTTAAACACAAATCTTCTCTTCTGGGGGTCCCAGACACAAAATATTTCTAGATGGAGGACTGTGGTCAAATATATACATTTGGGGGTCCTTTGGGGGACATGAAACAGGTTTTAGTGTACATCCCAGTTGTCCATGAGCAAATGTACAGAATGTACAGGAGTCAGTAGGCTATTCCAGGAACTGAACAGCGAGGGTCTAATAATCTGTGTGTGTGTGTGTGTGTGTGTGTGTGTGTGTGTGTGTGTGTGTGTGTGTGTGTGTGTGTGTGTGTGTGTGTGTGTGTGTGTGTGTGTGTGTGTGTGTGTGTGTGTGTGTGTGAGGCCACAGTTGAGTCAGACACTTGGCCCCTGATTTCATCAGGTCGGTTATGAAAGGAACAGAGCAATAAACACAACCACACACACAAAACCGCAAACACACACACACACACACACACACACACACACACACACACACACACACACACACACACACACACACACACACACACACACACACACACACACACACACACACACACACAATGACCAGTAATGAAGGGGTTGCATTTTCAAAGTTCAACTTTATTTGTAACCTACGGTATTTTTTATTGTTATTATTATAATACAATTATTGTATTGGTATCTCTCACTACTCTGTCCTGTGTTTAATGCTCACTTACTGCTGTTGCTGCTTCCATTCACATTTCTGGGCTGTAGTTCTTCTTCCATGTGTCCTGCTGCAGTGAAACACACACACTTTTGTTTTCGTTGCTGTCGGGCAGAACCCTCTCCATATTGTAACTTTTTGGTGTATTTTTGACCCTACTTGATCATACTAAAGCATCACACAAAAGTATAAAGAATAGCAGATCTGCAACTTCTGCAGTCTTGAGCTTGTAGATCTGCTACTTTTGCTACTTGTGAGGACATCAACATTTTAGGACTGAGAAGTAACGTATAACCTATTGACTCCTTTTGCCATTTATAATACCCTTAAGCCAAAAGGTTTGTGATCTTGTATATTTCTCTTGTGAGGACCAATTTGTCCTCACAATGTCTATTTCTCAAATTGTGGCCCTCGCAAGTATAGTGATACAAGTAGTGTACACACGCACGCACGCACGCACGCAAGCACACACGCACGCACGCACGCACGCACACACACACAATGAGGCAAACATCTCTACTGCTGTAAACTGTCACCATGACAAATTATAAGACAGGAGAAAAATACACCAGAGAAGAAATGACATGATGGAATGTTTTATATTCACACGCGCACACACTCTCACACACACACACACACACACACACACACACACACACACACACACACACACACACACACACACGCACACACGCACACACGCACACACACACACACACACACACGCACACACGCACACACACACAGACCCTGTTACAATGTTATCTTGCCACGCTTTCCGTGTTTTTATGCTACAACATGATGAAATATTGAAGAAATAGTGAGTTATAGGAACACATTCGTGTGTGTGTGTGTGTGTGTGTGTGTGTGTGTGTACTGTATGTGTAATCAGGTCAGTGTAATCTAGGACTGTAGTGAACACAGCTGGACTCCAGTTCAACCATACTGTAATGTAGCTACTGTACTGTAAAACACTGGTTCGAAGGACCCCCAAAATTATAGATTTGATTGTCGACCCCCATATCTGAAATCATGTCGTGGCAGGGACCCCCATAACAGAAACTTTGTGTTGTTAAAAAAGCTTTCAAAATTATTCAAAATTTATCAAAACATTGCCAAAATTGTTCTAAATGTTTTCAAAAAGTATATAAAATTGTGGTTAAAGTGTTTTTTTTATGCTATATGCATAGACCCCAGACCCCACTTTGAGAACCTATTGCAGCTTTTAATTTATACTCCACCCCACCTATAAGAACCGAGTGTCATTTTTACACTAGCAACACCATCGTTCTACAGAGTATAACGTTGCTGTCGGGCAGAAACCGCTTATCTCCAAATTTTAACTCTGAATTTTGAATCCTGAAAAGTAACAGTTTTGGACATATGAGGTTTCCACCCTGACAGAGACAATAAATTAGGCTTTCAGGCCTGCTGTCATTTAGGAAGTGAAGGGGTATGAATGTACGTGCACTCTTGTCAAAACACATTCTGTGACAGGGGAACAATACACAGCACAACACCTGAACATCGGTTTTAGCAGATATTTAATTTATGTTTGAATATGAAGCTGAAAAAGCCTTTTGTGATGACGGAGGCTGCAGGTAAAATTAGTGTTTTTTTGGGGAAGCTTTCCATAGGTTGGAAAAGCTTATGGTTGGAAAAATGTTAAATGAAAGTGCTACAATATGTACATCAGTAGACTTAGTAAATCAGGTAATAAGAATGTAATTTTAAATGTCAGTTACTGTAAGGTAATCCCTTTTGGAAACTTGTATTGCTATTCGATTTGACCATGCTATTAATCGGTAATCGGACAAAAATGTTATATCGAGCATCCCTAATACACTATATACAGTACACCTAGATACCTCATTGGCCGCTTCTGTTCATTGGAGTGATGCACAGCCACCATATAGGTTAAAACAAGCCATGGTTCAAATACCACCAAAGTGGAAAAAGCGGCACTCCAAAATAAAGGATGCAAGACAGGCTCAGATGCTCATTTCTTCTATTTATTGAGAACGCTAATGCGTTTTGGCCTCAGCCTTCCTCATAGCACCTCAAAAAGCAGGAAGACCCATATCTATTGAAGCAGGATGTCTCTCCACTATTACAATCATCATAACTCATAATAATGCATTTATGTCTATTGAAGCAGGTCTATTTTTATTACAAGACTATTAGAGCCATCATAACTCGCTGAATTATCAACCGATGTTCAAGCAGTTTGGTTTGTTATACATGTCAGACATGACAATAAAATTTATTGACACAACCCTTTTCTATCAAATAAAGACACCAGTCTACCTTAAGAATGACATGTTTGTGACATTATGTTACAGATATGTTATGATGATACCTGGTTAAATAAAACATATATTTTTGTCATACAACACCATATCTTACATAGATAGTAAAAGTTCTTAAACAGCCAAAACGGTCTCAGGTACTTCTATACAACTCAGGCATTTGTCTTGCAATGGAGTTATAGCAAGCTGACCCAGCAAATATGGCAGCGACGCACAGTGACATATGGCCACAGTGGCCAATGCAGCGTCTATTTATTTATGTCTATGACTTATAGGACACAGTGTGTGTTGGTGTTGTTTGTGTCTGTAGTAATTGGAACAAGAGCTATGTCCTTAAGTCAATCATCAAATCTTTATTGATAAAGAATTTCACGTATAACAGATAGTCTAAACGTTTTACACAAAACATTATGAAACATGAAGAACAAAGACTGGAAAATCCAATAGTCCAGTCCAGTATGAAACAGTCCAGTCCGGTATGGTACGGTCATGGCATCTCTGTGTTTACTTCCTCTTAAACCTGAAAGACAACGTGTTCTTTAATTTAAAACCAGGCTGATATTAGCAGCAAACAGAGCTTACATTTTCAGAAAAAACAACAACAACAACAATATATTTCTATAATCTGTAGTTTCAAAACTGACACTCAACCAAGTGATACATCATTCTGTAGCTCCAATCATCCAAAACTAAACATTTCAATGTCCCCAATCCCACTTGGGCCTTCCCTGGGTCCCGTTTGTGAACAAAATGTTTATGTTATAAAATTCCAGAAAAGTCAAATACTGTATTCTCATATTGGATATTTCCTTTACATGGGATTCCATTGGATATGTTTAGAGGTCAGAAGTTTATAGTTCACTCACTTGGATTTGGATTTAAAACCTCCTCCTCCTTTCTTGTTGTTCATCCCTCCTTTCTTGTTCATTCCCAGTCTCTTCCTGTCCTCAAAGGCCGGTCTGAAACATAAACACATTTCTATAGTAGATATACTGTAGTTCATTGCTGATGGTCAGAAACGTCTTATGTCCATAACTTTACTTTTTATGTTTTTTTTAATGAATGCCCTAGTTCATCTTACTACGATGTCACCCAAAAGTAGCAAAAATAGCCAATCTATCTACAGTACTTGTAGATCGGCTATTTTTGCTACTTTTCAATTTGAACCATGAAAAGTAACAGTTTTGGACATGTGAGGTTTCCACCGGACAACAACGTATTGTGTTTATACACAGCAAATAAAACCGACATAGTCACACACACACACAAAAAAAATGTGAACGCTGCCAGCACTTTGATCATTATGTAGGCTCTGGTCATTTTTCAGCTTTTTACAGATTATGTAGAATGTAAGCTTTCAAATGATGTGTGGTACAGTGAAGCCAACAGAAACCAGAGGTGTAAATGCTGGCTTCACTTCCACCACCCAGAAGGGTCTAAGAAGGAAACACACAAACACTCGTTTACAAATTATTTTAAACCATTTAATGGTTCGAAAAATGGGTATCTGTTATAATGAGATGGGTCTGAAACGATCGTCAAACAATAACCCAACCTATTTTGCGCGATTTCAAAAGTCCCTCCCTTTTGCTGGGCCCGGACACATACAGTAGATGTATTACAACAAACAGTAATGTTCAGCTTGCTCAGCGCTGTGGGGTTCACTACAGTCTTAGATTACGCTGACAACATGTGGCTTTGTGAGCCATTGATCAGCGTGTTCAGGTTTGGGTACCCACCATTGAATGGATAACTCAATAACCAACGCAGTAACCGCTAATGCCTGGGTATCTCTCTCTCTCACTGATCCAGCTCAATGCCTGGGTATCTCTCTCTCACTGATCCAGCTCTATGCCTGCGTATCTCTCTCTCACTGATCCAGCTCTACTCTGACGACACACAACAGAAACTTCTGCCTAACAATGCCAATTTGCACTGATGTTTTGCAGGTCCATATTTGGGATTTGGGCAGATGTCAGGCATGGCCATATTTGGGCATAATAACAAGCAGAATGATATCACACACTAACAACAACCCGACAGACAGACAGACAGACAGACAGACAGACAGGTCTTACCCTGCTCTGTAGTTTTTCAGAGCCTTGCTGCTGGTGTTGGTCAACTCCTTGTCAAACACAGACTTCTTGCCCCCATTAACTTTCTTTTTGGCTGTTGGACACACACACACACACACACACACACACACACACACACACACACACACACACACACACACACACACACACACACACACACACACACACACGCACACGCACACGCAAATGGATTAATGCAAGTATTGTAAGTGCTGCAGCACTGGGCACCAAACGGCAGGCAAAGGTGTAAAAAAGATTACACTATCTGCAAAAGAGTGCAGACATAGTGAAACAGTGGCTGCGGAAGAAGCGGTACAACTGTGAAACGCTGCTTTTTTCAACATGGAAATAATTGTGACAATTACGCAAAAAATAATTGCGATCATCTCAAATAAGTGCGATGAGGCGATTAGACCTACCTTGGGGTGGGGGCTCGTCCTCGGGCATGGCTCTGGCTCTCTTGGGGCGGCGCTCTCTCTTGGCGGCTCGCTCTGCGTACATCTGAGACTTGAGGACTTCAAACTGAGCACGCTCCTCAGCCTGGGGGCGGGGCAACACTTTGTGTCAATCCAAGTATGTATGTAATAATGTAATAATAACAATACAATAGCAGCGATACAAATATTAATGCTAATAATTATGTATTTACAGTCAGTTGTTTCTTCTTTCCGTCTTTGAGGAATTTTGCCCTCTTTTTAGTTCCTCTCAGAGCCGTGTCAAAGTCCTGCAGAGCTTTAGACACTAGAAGAGATGGAGATGGATGGATGGATTAATAATAATAATACACTTTATATATAAAGCACTTTTCGAAACATTGTTACAAAGTGCTTCACAGTGGCAATATAAAATACACGCTGAAACAATTCAGCTTAAAAACAGATGGTGAGATATAAACAACAATAAAATAATGACAACAATAAACTAAACAATTAACTAAAATGAGCTAAGAGAAGGCCTTGGTATAAAAGTAGGTTTTCAGAAGTGATCTAAAAGATGACACAGAGTTTGCATCCCTCTGGTCCTGAGGCAGGGCGTTCCAGAGTCTAGGTGCCCGGGCTGCAAAAGCCTGAACACCCATAGTGACGAGGTGAGTCTAGGAGGGGACAGTCAAGACAGCCCAGCATGTCTAAACTTATACATGGATGGATAGATGAACATACTGTATGCACCAACACTAGGGATGCACGATTAAGCGGTCACCATATCAGTATCAGCTATCGGTAATGAGAATGCACTGTTTAATTACATCTGCACCCAGGATCACAGTTACTGTGCAACAGGTGAAATCTTCCTACTGGAAAGTTGTATTGCAATATCGGTATCTGTATCGGTCAATTTGACCATGCAATTAATTCGGTAATCGGCCAAAATGTCAACATTGTGCATCCCTAGTCAAGGCTTTATAGGTTACAGTATATCGCCTCTGTCGGGTGGAAACTGTTACTTTTCAGGATTCAAATTCAAAGATAGCAGATCAACAAGCTCAAAACGCGTCGCGAACGAGCTTGTAGTCCTACTATTTTTTATACTATTGTGTGTTGCTGTAGTATGGTAAAGTAGGGCAGTAATTTACGCACAAAAAGTTAAAATATGGAGGCAAGAGGTTTCTGCCCAACAGCAACGATATTTAAGTGTATCATACTGTTATAGGTTGCTCTATATTTAAGTGTGTCATACTGACTGCGTTCTGTCTTTCTCTCCTGTCGGGTTTGGAACCAGCTCCTCTCTGGCGCCTCCTCCTCTGTCTGGGTCAGGCGCTTCTGGGCCACACTGATCTGAAACACAACACAAACCCAAAACACACTAGCAAAAGTTGTGCGTGCAAAGTTTCAGGCCGGTCGGTCCAGCGGTGCCCGAGATTAGCTGATCACGGACGGACAGACAGAAGGATATGCTAACAGGACAGAGTACATAATCTATCTCACACACAGCAACATACAGACAGACATACCTGAGCCTCTGTGGCATTCATCTGTCTCTCTTCCTTCTCCAGTCTCATGACTGCATAAATATCTTTCTCCAGACTGGTGATGTGATCTCTGAACTTTAAGATGACCTCTGATACACAGACAGACAGACAGACAGACAGACAGGTTAGTCTGTAGTAGAGCTAGGCGATCTGACTTCAAATCAATATCATGACTATTTCAAATGTTTGCCTCAAAAGTATGATTCATGAACGATGTATAGTGGAAATAGCAGATCTACAAATGTGAGCTTGCAGATCTGCTATCTTTGCTATTTTTGCATGCCACCATTGTACAACAAAATATAATACTAGGGGTACAAAGTGGTTAATCAGACTAATTGATTTGGTCAATTGTAAAAAAAGAAGAAAAAAAAGAAGACAAATATTTATATATCGATTCTTTAACACATCGACCGCCAGAGGTTAATCTCATAATGTACTCACCAGTGCCAAGGTGTTTTTGTTGTTTTTTTGTTTTTTTCATGTCGCCATAGATCTTGTTAAAATCCTTAAGATTGAGCTCTACACGGTCTGTTTACATCCGCGAGATCTCCCTGTATCTCCCAGTGAAGATCGCGTGTCAAACGGGGTATCCATGTTGTAGTTAGAGCGGATTACGTTAAACAGTGAAATGCGAGGAGAAAAAACTACAGGAAGAGAATTGAGTTTCAGTTTCGTCTGTAGAATGGGAGCGGGCGTGATCGTCAAAACCGGATCCCAAATAATTCTATTTCCGGTCATCAAACCGGAAACGTAAGTGGATCAAAAAAATTCCGAAAGTGCACCCGGACCGCGCATGCGCGAAAAGACCGCAGCCCGTAGGGCTACGGTCTCGGCGCTTAACAGTTGGATTTAACGGACCGTAGGACTACGTTCTTGGCGGTTAATGTGTTAATGAATAAGCATCACTTCGTGCAGCGCTACGAGCTTGTAGGGGGTCCCAGGGGGTCCCTGGCACAAAATATTTTCAGATGGGGGTCCACGGCCAAATACATCAATTTGGGGGTCCTTGACTTGAAAAGGTTTGAGAACCAATGGTGTAGTACAGTGTCAGATACTGTCAGTACCTTGAGGCAGCACTCGGGCCTTCACTGAGTTCTTGGCCATCTTCACGATGTCCTTCATCATGAGTCTCTCCTGCTCTCCAACCAGAGACACGGAGCGTCCCGCTTTACCCGCTCGCGCTGTTCGTCCCACGCGGTGGACGTAATGCTTCGCCGTGTTGGGCATGGTGAAGTTTATCACCTACACACAGAAACATGCGATTTTTGAAAAAGTTTGAAAAATGTTGAATAATTTAGATTTTTAAACACAAATCTTCTCTTCTGGAGGTCCCTGGCACAGAACATTTAAAAATGGGGGTCTGCGGCCAAATACATATCAATTTGACTGGAAAAGGTTTGAGAACCCCTGCTCTATGCTGAGTCAACCTGACCTTGGTTGGCTCTGTACTTTGCAGAACATAGCCGATTGTGAGCAAGTTGTGAGCTTATAGATTTGCCATTTTCAATAAACGTTTTCAGCCTGAATAGGGATGCTAGGTCAAGTGTTAAAACATCTAAAAACACTATAACACATGCCCGTTTGGGTCATGTCCGCTGTATGGAACGCAGAACGTGGCCGTTCGGCAACCGCTCATACGATCGACTTCACACGACGACTGTGCACTTCCTTGGGTCCTAAGCATTACATCTGTCAAGTGTGAAGTCCATCGGATGAATGGTTCTCGAGATATGTGAAGGACAGACAGACAGACAGACAGGACTAAAATAAATCAGCAATAATAATAGAGTTTCTGACCGTCTTGACTCCATCGATGTCCAGACCTCTGGCTGCAACATCTGTCGCCACCAAGATATCTATCTGGTCATCTTTAAAACGCCTGGACAGGAGACGAGGAGAGGAGAGGAGAGGAGAGGAGGAGAGGAGAGGAGAGGAGAGAGAAGAGGAGGGGAGGAGAGGAGGAGAGGAGGAGAGAGTGGTTGCGTGATTGATTAGTCAAGTTCTGATCAGGTTCCATTGAACTTACTGATGCTGTTTTTGAATCATTCATTAATTACAGTTAATCAATGTTTATGGAGCAGGTGCGTAAGAAATACAATTAATTACTGTCCAGATATGTGGTACATTTGCACTCTATCATTCTATCAAATTGTGGTCTGTGGCCTAATGCATATTGTTGCTGTCGGGGCAAAACCTCCTATCTCCATATTCTAACTTTTTGTCTCACAGCGCGTTTTTGCTATTTTTGAATTTGAGTCCTGAAAAGTAACAGTTTTGGACATAACGAGGTATCCACCCGACGATATCAAACTGGAGGTCCATCAAACTGGAGGTCCTTCAAATGAAAAATGATTGAGAACCACTGCCCCAGTGTGTGTGTGTGTGTGTGTGTGTGTGTGTGTGTGTGTGTGTGTGTGTGTACCTGAGGTTCTCCAGCCTCTGGGTCTGGCTCAGGTCTCCATGCAGCTCTCCAACCTTCAGACCCATCAGCCCCAGCAGGATGTGCAGGCGGTGGGCCTGCTTCTTAGTCTGAGTGAAACACATCACGTGGTTCTGGAAGGAGCGCGTCAGCAAGGCTGAAAAAACACACGCACGCACAAGTAAGAGTTACAGTAGTAGTAATAGTGTAGAATTACTATTAGCATTAATATTAACTATGTGGTCAAATATGGAGAGTTAATTTAAAGTGCAATTTATGGTGAGAACCAAAGTCTGACGCTAGAGGCCACTATTCTCTTGGGTCACAGAGTTTTTTATTCTATTGAAAAATCCCATATGTTCATCTTAGATCGCGTCATATAAGAACTATGTTCCAAAAACAGACAAGAATCACTAGCGCTCCCTGGGCGCTTCAATGACATGCTGTGAGCTTGTATATCTGCTATTTTTGAATAGCCAACGTATAAAATATGGATAAGGGGGGATAAAGGGGGCTGCTGTATTTGAGAACCACTGACCTAAGGGCTTCAGTGTCTTCTTGCTCAAGGACACTTTTGACAATGGAGATTGAACCTAGAACCTTCCGTTTCGCCAAACAGTGTTTTCTATCTCCTGAGCTACAACTTGCCCATCGTTTACAGTATGTCTAAGTAGTGGCAGTAGCAGCAGCAGCAGAGTAGTACCTGCTACAATAGCTTCTCTGTCGCCCTCTCTGTTGGGTCGTATTCTGATGAACTCTTGTCGCAGGTAGGGGGCGACGTCTGTGTTACTGTTTACGAAGATTCTGACTGGCTGCTTCAGAGACACAGACGCCAGGTCCTTCACCTAGAAATCAGACACAGAGCACACCATTTTAACCACTTTATCCATTTATATGTTGGATATTCAAAAATAGCAGATCTACAAGCTCACTTCGTGCTGGGCTGCGAGCTTGTACATCTGCTATTCTTTTCTTTAACAGCTAAAATGTTTGGGAAAATAATGTACATACCTCCTCGGTCATAGTAGCAGAGAACAGCATGGTCTGTCTTTGGTACGCACACTGTCTGATAATCTCCTTCATCTGCTCCTCAAAGTACTCATCTAGCATTCTGACACACACACACACAAAATTCAATTCACCAAAACCTTGGTGTGCGTTATATATGCGATATGTCCAAAACTACTTAAGTTACCTATCAGCCTCGTCCAGAACAAGGATCTCTATCTGGCTGAGCTCGAAGGAAGGTGTGTTGTGAAGGTGATCTATCAGTCGACCTGGAGTGGCTATCAGGACATCAGGGCCAGCTCTTAATGCTGCTTCCTGGCTCTTCAGATCCAAACCACCTACACATAGACAGACAACATTATGTTAAATACTACGGCTATATATTTCCTACATAGATATATACAAGACGAATTAAGTGGCGTACTATACATTAGGTTGCAACATTTATTTCAGGAATCAGTCCAAGTGCGAATGCACCCTCATATGGTTATTTAGTTCTATATGAACTGGGTTAGGTATACTGCATAGTTATTTCATTAGTTTTATACAAACTGGGTACGTTATATAGTTATATAGTTATATAGTTAGTTCTAAGTAAACTGGGTTGGGTACAGTATATAGTTGTGTATTTAGTTGTATGTAAACTGGTTTAGTTCCAGTACATAGTTAGTTGTATGTAAACTGGGTTAGTTCCAGTACATAGTTAGTTGTATGTAAACTGGGTTAGTTCCAGTGCATAGTTAAGTTGTATGTAAACTGGGTTAGTTCCAGTACATAGTTAGTTGTATATCTTACCCACAGCCAGGCAGGTGGTGACTGCAGTAAACTGGGCCAGCAGGCGGGCCACAGAGTGAACCTGGATCCCCAGCTCTCTGGTGGGAACCAGCACCAACACACGGGTCACCAGGGACTCCCTCGGCTTATAAATCAAACGCTCCAAAACCGGCAGCATGAAGGCTGCGGTCTTACCTAGAGAGAGGGAGAGACAGACAGACAGACAGACAGACAGTAGTAACAATATGGTTACTACTGGAGTGTAAGTTAATATAAGCTAGGATGTTATTTTAACCTTCCTATCAGTTATAATTACCAGTTCCAGTAGCAGCGCAGGCACAGATGTCTTTCCCCATCAGACCGACTGGAACGCAGGCTTTCTGGATGGGAGTGGGGTCCTTAAAACCCATGGCCGTGATGGCCTGCGCACGCACACGCACACACACACACACACACACACACACACACACACACACACACACACACACACACACACACACACACACACACACTTTAGTTTCTAATCCTGTTGGCTTTTAGCAGGTGAGGAAACTCAAGCTGTTGCAAAGTACTCTTCTGCCATCTGGTGGTGGTTTCTTGTACCTGCAGTGTGCACTCTTCAAATCAAACAGCAGCTACCATCCAAGATCTTCGTCGCAAATTGACTTATGGTCACAGATTCGATTCTTCCTCATTTTGATCAATGATCAAATTATCTTTATTTCCATCGATTTTTGTGACACTAATGTCGCTGATCTTACTATTGGCTGATTGTACTGTCACTGATCTAGGATCTGAAGTTGACTGAATATAAGTAACTAGAATGTATTCAACTGTAAGTAAAAGCATACTTCTAGGCAGCAGGGGTCAAGGGTCAAAGCGTACCTTCAGGATGGGTCTGGACAGGTTCATGTCCTCAAACATCAGCAGCTCATCATAGTTGGACGCATCATCAAAGAACGATTCTGGAGGCTAATACACACAAACACACACACAGGACATCAACATTTTAGAACAATTTTCTTTGAGGCAAAGGAGTTGGGGTTCATAACAGTATTGAAGAGGAGCCAACCAAAGTGAACACAAACACTTTGAAAAGGGAACACGCACACACACACACACACACACACACACACACACACATTAATAAATTGCTGTGATGATGTCATAGCAGATCATGTGGTCACCTCGTCTCCCGTGTTCTTCTTTGCTCTGTGTTTCTTATCTCTCACGGTGTCTGGGAAACAGGAAACAGGAAACACTAGTAAGTTATATCACAAGCATTGATCTTTATATCCACATTTACCAGGAGATCGTATATTTTCCATTTGGTAAATATATTATTTATTTATAAATGTTTTACCCCCTTTTCTCCCCAATTTAGTCGGTACGCCAATTGATTCCTTCCCACACACATATCTGTGTTGTCACTGCCGTTGTATCCTAGTGACTCACCTACCAGTGAGGAGCCCTCACCGGGAGGACGTAGGGCGCGTAGAGCCTTCGCCCAACTCCTCTCGCCAAAAAACACTCCCTGCTGACAGGTGCCGCCTCCCAGCCCGTAAGGATTACATGCAGTGACAATTATCACCCTCCCCACCCGGCTTCCCTCCCCTGTGTTCGTATAGACGCTCGACAAAGCCAGATGCACCACGGCGGATTTGAACCCACAACCTCCGCGGTGGTGGGCAGGCACTTTACCACTGTGCCACCCGAGCTCCCATTTGGTAAATATTTACATTTACCGTCCCCGCCGAACACCCACCTGCTTTGGTCAGAACCTCTTCATCTGCAGAACTAAACTCATCCTCTTCCTCCTCCTCTTCTTCGCCTGCAGCTCCTTCCACGTCTGGTTTCACTTCTTCTTCTTCTTCATCATCATCACCCTCCTCCTCTTCCTCACCCTCTGTCTGTTGATTGGTGGATGACAACGCTGCCTTCTCCTGAACAGTGGTGGAAGAAGTACTCGTTACTGAAGTAAAAGTAGCAATACCACAATGTAGAAATACTTAAAACTATGAATATTTAACCATTGAAAAGTATTAATAAGACCTTGTGACTAGATAATAACTACATTGGATCTAGAGACAGTATATATAACATCTACAGACTATAACGTATAAAGAACAACTGAGATCCAGACTCACCTCAGATTTTCGTTTCTTTCGGACTTTCTCAATCTTCTGGTCCAGCGTGGTGGGATTTCTCTGAGACACACACACACACACACACACAGACAGATTAAAACCAACAACCTCACAGCACACACACACACACACACACACACACACACACACTCAAGCACACTAGGGCTGCACGATTCATCGAAACATTTCTCTATGACGTCCTGCTGCATTTGTGTGTTTAATTACACTTAAACAATGAATTTGCGAAAAAAAAGACGCTACTAATTGAATGAAATGAAACAATATGAAGGATGTTGATATTGTTGATGATAATAAATCATTACCTTGGGCTTGAGTTGAGCCATGACGTCAGCCATCACCCAGTCATCATTGGAAACAGCGTCTCTCTCTCCAAACGTAAAGTCTGTGTTAAAGTGTCCGCTTTTCTCACCCAACTTCTTCTTCCTGTTAAGAACTATGGGCTGCTCCTAAGGAGAGGAGAGGAGAGAGGTGAGGAGAGGGTCAAATAAACAGGAATGTACTGACATCACTTTTACAAAAGTGGACAGCCATAGATGAGTCGGTAATCAGAAGTGCACCAGTTTGACCCAGTGTGTGTGTGTGTGTGTGTGTGTGTGTGTGTGTGTGTGTGTGTGTGTGTGTGTGTGTGTGTGTGTGTGTGTGTGTGTCTGAGAAAGACACTTGTATAAATATGAATAAGTATATACAGACATATACACCCTATACAACATCCCGCCTGGTGCAGAACACAAAGACACCGTCAATAAATAATTAAGTATACAGACGTTTACAGTATACACTCTGCACTCATCCTGCCTGATGCAGAACAAGAGAGATCAAGGTAAAGCCTATGGTTATGAGGGTAACATTACAGATGACAACTGTGTAAGTCATTAAGTACAGTCTTCACTAGTCACAATGACAACTGTACTGCCTCCTTCCTTTCCTTCACGCACTGTACAGAACATGTGTGATGTTTTTTCATGTTTTGCCTAAGGATCAATTTTTTTCTTACTAAAAGTATTCACTCTCTAAACTATTCCTGAGTAAAGGGTACATGAACAACACATTGCTTTGTGTCAATTACGACATTACATGTAGTTCAATTACATCACTATTGGAACATATAAGGAAGGAACTTAAGGAAGGAAGTTCTAAATAAGTAAATAAGTAAGTAAATATAAAGGGTGGTAAAACTATACCATAAAGGTGCTAGAAACGTCATATGGATTATTACAGAAGGTAACAGTAAGAGTTAAGTATATAGACTACTACATTACATTGTGTATTGTATTCTGTACTCATAAAGTAATAGTATGTATGGCCATGTGTGTACTGAGTGTATTGATGTAAGTAATGTACTGTAGACTACTCAGTAAGTGTTCATTTGCTAGGTAATAACAGTATGTCCATGTACTATGCGAGTACTCTGTGTTCATATTACATGTATGTTAATGTTATTGTGTATAATATGCTAATAACTAATGATTATTAACATGATTAAAATACCTCTCCGTCATCAGACTCAGACTCTGGCTCTTCCATGACGTCATCATCCTCCTGGATGGTTCCAATCAGGTCCAGGTGGCTCAACATGACGTCTCGTTACTTTAGTTACTTTAATGTTATTTAATGTAGTTTGATATGAAAACAAGCTCGTGCTTCTCCAGCACACACACAAACTACACACAAACACACACGTGTGTTGGTGCTGGAAATGGAAAGTGATGCACTTCCGGGTCATTTCTAGTGTTGCCAGATGTTGTGAGAGAAATAAGCAATAACTTCTATGAAAACAAGCCCAAAAGAAGCAACTTAGGTCACATGAGCACTTCTAACCTATTATGCATCGGCTATTTGAACATTTTCAAAAGAAATCTTGAAATTATATGTGGAATATTTGGAGTATTTTTGAAAAATACAAAAACACGTCTCTTGCCCAATTGTAAAAACACAAATGCTCCCTGGCACAAAACATTTATAAAAATATTTGAGAACCACTGGTTTAAATGGTAATTTAAGAAATTGGAAGCAAGCCTAAATAAGCAATTACACTTAGAAACAAGCCAAAAAAAACGCAATCTACCACCAATGTTTACAAGCAACTTTAGAGAAAAATAAGCCCAAAGTCGCTTATAATAAGCCGACATGGCAACGCCGGCACTCATTTCTTTGAGGTGCATTGAAGCTCCAGCAGCGCCACTTGGCGGTCCGGGGGGGAGACGGCCATAACTGCCATAATAACTTACAAAGTACTAATATTCTATGCAACCTGGGTATTATATCATAGTCAGAAAATATATAGAGACTCAATAGTATTACAAAACGCGAAGGAAAATAAAAGCCTGGAGATCGAGGCTACAAACGTGTAGACTCTGGATGTTATTGAAAGCGTGTAGACTTTCTGTATTAGGCTATATTATTAAAAACACATGGAAACTATTAAAGGTAGGGTAAGTGATTTTCTTTGGTTAAAATAAGTGTTAAATAGCTCTATATTCTGATAGTACTCATTGCTATAGACTAGAGTGTTTGTTCAGTAAAAGGAGTCTCCTTGTCTCTCCAGCTCTTTATAAAACAGAAAATGCATTTTCGTTTCAGTTTCAGTTTCATTTACAAATTTATCCAATCAGGATAGAGAACTCATCAGGATATAGATTAAACAAGTGAAATTGGAAGTGATGACACTAAGAAATGAGCAGGCAAAATTGGAACACTATAAAAATGAAGCCAAAAAATTGGTACTTTCTCCTGATTGGCTGAGATTTTGACACCTACCGGAAAATGTATTTTCTGTTTATTAAAGAGCTGGAGAGACGGGGAGACTCCTGTTACTGAGCAAACACTCTATAGCAATGATTACTATCAAAATATAGTGATTTAACCTTTTAACAAAATACTTATTTTTTTAACCAAAAAATATCACTTACCCTACCTTTAAGAACTTTGGCTATTGGATAATTAAAAGCATGTGTAAACTCTGACTGAGTATATTAGTAAAAGAATGCCTAGATACTCTATAATATAGTATTACATCCTAAAATTGCCTAGAGGATAGGCGGTGGACGTCACAAACTAACATGCAAACCTGCGAGTCGCACCATTGTTCCGAAAGTTGGCTCTAACACTATTCAGGGGTCTGCCATGACCATAGGCACACCAGGGCCACGTGTGGCCTCCAAGGCCACATCAGGGGCTCCCAGGGGCCTCTAGGTGCTATAGGCGCATCGTTGCTCCGATCCTCACCAAACTTGGCACAAACACTGTTCAGGGATCTGCCATCAGAATAGCCACACCAGGGGCCATGTGTGGGAAACATCAGAGGAATATAGGATTGGATTCGAAGGCCACATAAGATCCTGAAAATCTAGTTAAATAAAAAACGTGTTGATACTCTGGGTGGGTGCTGAAACCCAAATAAATGTCTGGATCTCAAACATCTGTGGATTGCTTTTATTGGGTGTAAACAGCAACGTTCAGAGGACACTGCATCTTCATGTCAAAATGTTTTATTCACATAACAGAGTTTAACTGCATCTTCATGTCAAAGTGTTTTATTCACATAACAAGAGTTTAACGTTCGGAGGAGACTGCATCCTCATCTGTCAAAGTGTTTTATTCACATAACGGAGTTTAACGTTCGGAGGAGACTGCATCCTGTCAGTTTGTAAAAGTCCGACACATTGTCACTGCTCGCTTATAGGAGTTCACGCAACAGTAGCAATGCATTATGGATCATCAAACTGTAGTAACATTGACAGCATTGGGCATTTCTCCAGTCACATTATGTACACACACGCACACTCATTTTACATCAGGTTTACTTCAATCGATACAGTTCACTGCAGATTCACTTGATATTTTTTTATTTAGTACATGTCATTATGCAGCGCGCACACACACACGCACGCACACACACACACATTCATGTGTCCTGTCAGAGTCCTGTCTGGATAAAACAATGAGACACATGCAGTTCATTTAAAATGAAGAACAGTTTCATTTTCTTTTTTTTTTAACAATCTCATTTCTGTCTTTTGGGGTCTAACCGGCTGCTGCTTCTTTTGGTCATTCTAGGGACCTGTAGTTACACCAGTGCTTCTCACACATTTTCCCGCCAGGGCCGCGGAACACCATCCGAAAAGATTGTGCCTGGGACCGCGAATTCTTCATTCTTTTTTCCAAAATGTATTTTTTGTTGTTGAAAATAGCCCATCTATAAGCTAGCTAGATCGGCCATTTTCAAACAGCCAAAGTATAAAATAGGGTTTTAATGGTTAATCTGATGGACCCTCTGGAACCCCCTCAAGGACCTGTGAAGGTCCCTGGACCCCACTTTGAGAACCACTGGTGTAAACAAACAGATGAGTGAGAAGGAAGGCTGCGTGATGGAGGGGAAATTGACGTGACATGTAATCTAATTACACTTAGATGTCATCTCTGAAAAGGTTCAACTTTGACCTTACACCAGAGACACATTCTGCTCTTCAAAGCAACATAATTGACCATGATTTAATAAATATCGCCAATAATTACAGAAACTTTGCAATTAATCGCAATTTAAAAATCTAATCCTTTGACAATGTGAAGACAGTATGCCACTTCCTGTTATTATTCACATTATTTACAGCTTTTCTCAGACTCTGACCTCACTTCCTGTTGGCCCGCCCACCTTCAGTAGAGAGTGATGTCATAGCGAGGCTCTATGATATTACTGATGTCTATGAATGACACTGTCTTTATGACAGTGATTCTCAACCCTTTTCACTTCAAGGACCCCGTTTGGTAACTTTTTTTTGGGACCCAAATCTACACAGTACAATCCTTAGTGTTAATTTAACTCAACACTACGAGTGTACAAAACTCTAAGAGTATACACTGACACTCAGCATTACACACCCGTAAGAGTCCACTTGGTTCCATTTGTACACTATATCAGAGTTTCAGAACAGTCACTAACTCCTCAAGGACCCCTGGGGGTCCCAGAACCCCAGGTTGAGAACCACTGATCTCAATGACAGACGGTACTCCAGAACCAATGGGATCACACCCAACCACCTCCAGGACCCACCCACCAAGTCAAATAAGTCATCATCATTACATGGACTCACAGCTGAGAAGCCTTCATGTAGACACTCGTCTCGGGTCCACTGTTAAGACAGGTAGTCAAGTCAGACAGACAGACAGACAGGTAGGAAGTGAGACAGGAAGACAAACAACTGGGTAAAAACTATGGATGGATGCAGTCTAGTTCCATTACAACACAACCCTGTCTGTCTGTCGGTCTATTTAGTGATTGAGTGTCGGTCTGTCTATTAGTGAGTCTGTCTGCCTGTCTATAAGTCTGTCTATTATTTAGTCTGAGTCAGTCAGTCAGTCAGTCCGTCCATCAGTCTCTCCGTCCGTCAGTCTGTCAGTCAGTCACGTAATCATCCGTCGGCCCGTCAGTCAGTCAATCCATCCATCCGTCCGTCAGCCAGTCTATTGGGTTCCAGTGGGCGTGGTTTCGTTGCTGTCGCTCGGTCCTGACATTTGCATGAAGAGTTCCCTCAGCTCTGTGACCTCATCATCCTGCGACGGTGGGAGTGCAGCGGATCTCTGCTCACGCTCTTCGATGAAGTCCCACAGACGCACGCTGTTCAAAAACTACACAACAGATAAACAGTATGTTGGAAATCGTCTCTGTCAGGTGGAAACCTCACATGTCCAAAACTGTTGCTTTTCAGGATTCAAATTCAAAAATAGCAAAAGAAGCAGACCTACAAGCTCAAGACGCGTCGCTTGTGGATCTGCTACTTTTGATGCTTTTGTGTTTACGAGACAAGTTAGAATATGGATTATAAATATAGGTATTATTCTAAACCTACGTATGTTGTTGCTGTTCTACATGCAGCCAACTACTTGAAGAAATTGCAGATTGAGGCTTTAACCTTTGCTTTTATGAAATAATATGAGACCATTACGGTTTTATGGAAGATGCTGCTGCACATCAATTTACAATTGAAGAGAGAAGTTACAGGAGCGCTACTGGTATCCCTCAGACCAACGGTGCTCATGGAAGGGAATAATATTCAGGAGAAAGAAAAAATGATGATCAAAGGGCATTAAACCCACTTTTTCAGACTCATTCCCTATCTAATCCATCTTTTTGACCTTTACTTCTATAGTTTTTACTTTTTAATCTTTTAATAAAGTTTGGTTTTGTAAAGCGACTTTGAGAACTCGCGCTATATAAATTGAATGTATTATTATTATTAAATCTAGGTCCAGGCACTCAGGATGGGTTTGATAAGTAAAAGGCCTCTATTGCATTTGGGCTAGAGACATAAAAAAAGAAATACAATAAAGGCCTTTCGCCAGAAGATGTATTGTATTGCTAGTTTGACACATTCTATTACTCTTTCATCTTATTGAAAAAAATACTGAAACCAGACAGACAGAGCTTTAAGCCATGCATTCTCACCCGCACGTTGCCCTCTGAGCTCAGTTGTTTCCTGGGTCGGTCCGGTTGGGCCTTGGTACCATCTGGGTACGCATGGAGGTACAGACACTTTCCTCCAAATGGACACGAACCACGACCCTGGTCAAAGTACCGACACGCCTTCTTACTGTGGACAGACAGACAGGACAGGAGAAGATAAGTCTGACTAAAAGAAAAATGTTCTTGTTTGGCTTTTTGAAGCGTACCTGTGACAATTCTGGTAGTTTCTTGAGCTCTACACGTCTCCAAAGCATTCAAATACTATGTTTTACAACTAAATCTGGTCTTGCCATAACCAGTGTTTGGTAACGTTAATTTTAATAGTAAGTAGTTATGTTACAGGATTACTGCCATTAAAAAGTATTCTGTTACGTTACAGGATTACCTTCTGAGAAAAGCACCTTTTGCGTTACCGACGATTACAACTTATTTGCGAGGAATGACATACGCAATATCCTCTTTACAGCTCATTACCATTAAGTTTGATTAACATAAAATCAAGAGTGCAGCCTACCGGAGTGGCTACCAGTGTTGTGGAGCTGTGCTGGGCTTAACCAAGGCATACTGGCTAGGGCTAATTTGCATTGATGTTCTTATTCCAGTCCTTTCAACAACAAATCCAAAAATAATAATAATAATAATGAATACTTCCACGACCGTACTAAAGGATAACCTCTATGTCTTCTCTCAATCTCTGCCATGTCGCACAGGTGTGTCAAATTAATGTAATACAAAAACAAACCAGTAATACTGTCAGCTGTATCACACCAAAAGTGGTAACCAACTCTCCGTTGACAGAGACGAGCTCATTCATCCAAGTACATTCCAAGTTGATGTGACAGATGCAGGACAGTTGCAGAACCAAAATAAGAACCTATGCAGGACACTAGCAGGTAGACAGACTGACCTGACTCCAGTCTTAAAGTGCTGTATCAGTCTGTCCTTCTCGCCTTGGTCCTCCACCCAGTAGAGTGATGGAATCACAAACTCTGACACCACCCTACACTCTGGACATGACCTGCAGACAAACAGACAGACAGACAGATTAATGACACCACACTACACTCTGAACATGACCTACAGACAGACAGATTCTGAGCAAGACACTTAACCCCTAATGTCGCCTCAGAGTGCTGTAGAATGGCGCTCATTGCTCCTAGTAGTTAGTTATAGGATGGGTAAATGCAGGACAAATTTCACATATGTGCAAAATATACAGTGACAAAAAAAAAACCTCAAGGAGTGGGGACTATTCTATTAACAGCTGTATGTGCATGAGCACGTTCTTATACTCAGCAGCTGTCATGTGGAATGGGCTTCCTAAAAAGTCCATGGTCTCACAGGCTAATTTTAAATCTTCACACAAAAAAATGTCTGAATGATAGCAGGACCTATTCATAACTATGCCCTAATTGTAACATCATTCAGATATAGCACTTCCATATACATTACTGTTGTGTGTTGAACCATCTTTGAAAGGGCCACAATAGAAATACGCTTTCGAGCTTTTTTGAACCTTTTGAATATTGTATGCACGTGTTTTTACTTGTAAATGCGATTATGTCCTTCAATCAATCAATAATGTTCAGAGCTAACAGACTTACTTGATGATCTTGTTGTCAAACTGTTTGGCACAGCGCCACTGTCGAATGCAGGCCAGGCAGTAACTATGGCAACACGAGGACAGAATCCCAAACCTCCTCTCAGAAGGTACTGCCTTCTCCAGTACCACCTCCATACAGATAGAACACACCTAGAACATAATAGAACATAACATAATACCACCTCCATACAGATAGAACACACCGAGAACATAATAGAACATAACATAATACAATACACCTTTTCTAGCGACTGACCAAGATATGGCTACTATGCACACATATCTTGGTCACTATCTTGGTCACTGTTCTCATATTTTTTTGTGTTCTTAGACACATGCTAGTTTCATTGATTACCAGGTATCCTATAGTTTCAAATGTACAGAATGTTATTTAGATAGCATGTTGTTCACACAGATGCTAGTTTTGAAGTTTACCCGGTATTCTAGGCTCTTTTAAGCACTTCATAGTTTTTTCTTTGCACTCCATTTATTTATGTGACGCTTGTTGACTAGGGTGAATGTGATTTATTCTGGATAACAGCATCTGATAAATGACTAAGTTGTAACACCTGGGTCTGGGGACCACGGATGGAAATTAGCGTTCTTGGCAAATCCAGTGTATTTTCACTACATTTTGTAAGTATTGTTCATCAATATGCACTGTCACATACAAATAAATAGAAGAACCTCTGAGGTTAGAGTAAAGGTCAGGGGTTAGACCCACCTTGTCTTGGCTCAGCTGAACCGCAAATGCTCTCTCCATGTCCGCTTCAAACGCCAACATACACATCTGTAAACACACAGGGGATTGGATGATCAGTGCAACATAACACCACTTTTTGTTAACACCACTAATAGTTGCATCCCTAGTCTCCTATCACATTTCATATCGTCTCTGTCGGGTGGAAACCAAAACCGTTACTTGTCAGGATTCAAATTAAAAAAGTAGCAAAAGTAGCAGAACTACAAGCTCAAAACCGCGCCGCGTTTCGTGCTTGTGGATCTGCTATTTTTGATACTTTTGTGTGACGCTGTAGAATGATCAAGTAAGGCGTTAATTTACGAAGAAACACAAAAAGTTAAAATATATAAGAGGTTTCCGCCCGACAAGCGACAAGATGTGGGCAGCAGAACCGACCTTCTGATGAGAAGTTCTCTGCTCGGCGTCGTGAGGGTGTAGAACCTGCAACCTGCAGATGTCACACAGGTCGCCATGGAGATACGGGCACGTGCTGCCGTACTGACAATGTCCCGCAGCGGCGTAGGGGCAGAGGCCGGGGGTCACGTTGGAGGGGTACGCCCCCCCGCCTGGGAAAGATAGAAACAAATCAACTTAGAAATATTCATCAATATGTCAGTGTTACATGATTGTGTGTGTGTATTACTACACTTTTGAGGTCCAAACATGGGAAAACGGGTGTTACGCCTCAAATACAAAGAAATGTGTGTGTGTAGGGGTACAGCTGAGATATCCTTTGCTGACAAGGCTAGGCCCACTGCTTTGTCCCAATATGAAGAACCGTCCTAAAGTCTATGCACTGGTTCTGCAATGTTGTTGTTTTTTTTGTTTGTTTTTATCTCTGAATGGTATCCACCCAGATTTAGCCCATTCACTGAGGAGATCAGACCTCTGACCATCAGGCTTTGTGACAGAGTGTGTGTGTGTGTGTGTGTGTGTGTGTGTGAGAGAGAGAGAGAAAGGGGGAGAGATACTGACTGTTTCCAGTGTCATCCAGTCCAGTTGTGATGGCATCCAGGTAGGACTGGGGAGTTCTACTGGGCTGGTATCGATCTGAAGGGTTGCCATCGACTGGACCGCCGTCTCTCACCAGAGCTGGACACACACACACACACACGTTGGCATCAGATATATACAGATAGACAGACATGTAGACAGATAAACAGAGTTCTGGGACCCACCTCTGTCTCGCAGCACCACAGGTTTCTTAGGTCCGTGTCGGCCGTGTGGCGGCGGTGCCGAGGACCCGGCCACGGAACCGAACGCACCCATACCCCCGTGACTGGGCTGATCGCCAGCTGCAGGTCCCACTGCTCCTCTGTCTCCTCCTCTCCTCTCCTCTCCTCCTCTCCCAGGGGGTCTGATGTGGTCGTATCTGGACAGAGAGAATGCAGGGATTAAAAACAACAACAAATCTCACAACTGAACATTTGTGTTAGGCCATCGATCTGTGATTGGTGAAACAGCGTGAAAGGAGTCCTCCACACTAGCGCTGTGCTTCCTCTGACACACACACACACACACACACACACACACACAGTCACCAGCTGCTTCTTTTCACCTCTCTAACCCTGTCTGCATCTGTCCCGTGTTCCCTACTGCTGTAATGGGTTATTATTAGCACCATAACACAACAGTAAAGTGCTTTTCCCTAGACGTGTATATATATATATATCTTTTCTTTCTTTTTTTAAGGGTATAGAATTTACCTCTATATTGGGGAAATAGTGCAATCAAAGTAATGATATAGCAAATTCAACGATAATTCATATTATTTTGTATAGTTGTATTTATTGCAATAATAACATAATAGCTTGACACAAAATCCCAAGTCACACCTGGACTTGTCTCACAGCACAGTGTGCCTCAACACACCGTTTGAGAACCACTGATCTAATGGGTTATTTTTAGCACCATAACGCAACAGTAAAGAGCTTTTTAGAACCTGGCTCGTCCACCGCACACAGGGATGTATTTACATAGCCTACTGAAGGCCCTACAGCATGGCTTTTCAACTGACTGAGAAACAGGGAACACCACCCTGACCAACAAACTACCCGGTGATATGGTTTCCCATTAGGATTAGGTTTTTCTTCAGTGGTTGAAGGGGGCAGGGGCGCCCCTGGCTGAAACATCTGTCGTCTTCCCTGTTGTTTTACAGTATATTTCACTTAGTTTCAATTTATTTCCCCACATACATTCATCAATGATATTTGTTCCATTAAACAACAGTATTTCATATAGGAAGACTAAAACATACACTGTAACTCCCCATCTTCAAACTGTGACGCTGATTAGTCCAGGGCTCAATGTGAACAGTGAATCTCCATAAACACAGGTTCCGAGTCCTCTCTGGTAGGTAATATTTACAGATGTATGAGGTGCTTACCTGCAGCGTTCTCCATAAGCACAGGTTCCTCTCTGGTAATATTTACAGATGGTGGATGGTTTGCTGTTGGCGAGGTCGTGAGAGAACAGACACCGGCTGCCCTCCCGGCACACACCATGGAGGAAATATCTACACACACACGAGAAAGGTCTGTACATTAATATATCCATTCAAATATATGTATACACTGTCACTGACAATAGATACAATTTCGGCATTTAGCTCTTAATCCAGAGCGATTTACAGTAAGCAATAAACATGGATGGACAATGTATTGTAATACATCAAATGCATAGAAAGTCATCTGAATTGAATACCAAGGCCCTCATTGGAAACAAGTCCGCAAGGACTTTTATGAACGGACCTGTTAGACAAAGTATTTTAAATGTAACTGTGCTGTTTTACATTTTTTGCCTGATAAAATATACAAACAATCAATCAATCAAATCTAGGATGATAGGTAAACCAAGAACCTATCATCAGTTTAACAATATATACTAATTAATATATATATCCTACACTTACAAAAACACAGACAGTACAACCACTTTAGCCCTATTCAAAAATAGCACTTTAACAAGCTCACAGTTGCGTTGTAGCCCTGCAATTATCGGCCAATTTTTTTCTTTCTTAATAATTTAGAAACAATATTTCGCCTATAATGCCCTCAAAAGGGGACACCAGGGTTAATGTAATCAATAGACTGTATGCATACAGTATATAATCTGATTTTATTACAAAGATCCGGCAAATGTGTATGCAACATTTGTCTGAGACAATACATAAAGGACTGTTTTAATGTGAAGAGTTGTGCTAGTTAGGTAATAATCAAGCTATTGCTTGGTGTTTCCACAGCTAATTAATCTAACTAGTTAATAATCTACTCCAATGCTAGGCGGACACACACACAAGCTGACCGACTCGTTTAGATGCAAAGAAAACATCACAACGAGGTGTTTTGTTGACAAGCATGGTTTTGTCATCAACTCCCAATGCTAACTGGGCTAGCAATGCTAAAAATGGAGCATCAGCTAGCTAGCCATCAGTGTTGCCAGGTTTCGCGAGAGAAACAAGCAACCAGGTCTGTGGAAACAAGCCCAAAAGAAGCCACCACTCTAACCCTCTATAAAATGGCTATTTGAAAATAGAAGATTTACAAGATCCACAACCACCAATAATTTACAAACAACTTCACAGAAAAACAAGCCCCAAAAGTCGCTTATAATAAGCGGACATGGCAACACTGCTAGCCATGGTTAGCTTCAGGCTAACAACGCTGCCTGACGTCCATTCGGCCCCCGAGAACACGCGACCACGATGCACGCGCACACGCAGAGACACAGAACATGGTTAAACAGCACAGGAGGCACAACGTGAGGAAGGTTAATGGTTGTTTCATTGACCTGCAGGTGATCTGTTTGGTGCTCATGTTGTTGTTTAGCTACTAGCATGTAGCATGTAGCCTCACTGTGGCTTATGATGTTGTCACGTTGGGTCCGCCCTTCAGAATGAGTCCGAAGAGCAACCGAGGCTCCGCCAGAGGACGGTTCCTACTTCACATGAACACACAGACCCCCGCTCCCAAGGGGACACAGACAGCAGTATGCACCCACCACCATGTGGTGGAAAGTAACTAAGTACAATTAAAAAGAAATTTTTTGAGGCATTTTTACTTTACTGGAGTATTTCCAATTGTCTATACTTTTTACTTCTACTTCACTACATCTCAGAAGCAAATATTGTACTTTTATTCCACTAAAATTATTTGAAAACTTTAGTTTAGTTACTTTGTAGATTTTGATTATTATTACAAAACATACATTAACCACTTCAGCCCTAGTGACTGCAAAATATTGCTGCTATTTGTTTTAAAAAAAAGCTTTATACCCTGCTTAGCTGTTATTTAATTGTATTTTGACACTTGTTTTGGCAATGTAAACGTATGTTTTCTCATGCCAATAAAGCTCCTTTGAATTGAATTGAATTGAACCCCGGTGTTGTATTAACGAACAATACGCAGTTTATTAATTATGTAGACCTACTATTAGTCATTCTGTATCCAGACTAATGTTTTTTCTTTCTTTCTTTCTTTCTTTCTTTCTTTCTTTCTTTCTTTCTTTCTTTCTATGATGATACATACATTATGTGTTGTGTATTATATATTGTCACTATTGGGCAAAGACCTTTATCTCAATATTTCATATTTTTATGTTAATATGTTTATATTGTTGTTTCTCCCCCATAAAATAATGTCCTATTTTATTGTATTTTATACGCTATTTTCAAATATATTAAAACATGTGTGCCTAAATACATGTCAAAATAATGGCACCAGGTTGAAAAGTGGTTAAGTCTGGCTGTGGGTTTTATAACCAATGAAAAGTACAGATTTTTGGACATACAAGGTTTTTACCCAACAGTGACGATTGATATTTATTAGCAATAATAATAATACTATCTCAGATATGTATAGCACTTTTATGAGTACTTATTAGCTCATAGAGAAAAAAAAACACAATAAATATATGTCTAGTAAAATATTTACCTGTGTGTACTAACCACGCCCACACACACACACACACCTTTGTGTGTTCCTTCCTGCTCCCTCCTAGATCACGGAACATTGCTGTCAGAGACATGATGAACTGCAGTATGATCACATTCAGACACTGTGGAAGGACCATTTACACCTTTGAAAACGGTACAGCGTTGCCACGGAGACAGAGCAGCAGGTGTCCAGTGTGCGGCGACCAGTTGAGACTGGGTTTACTGGACGCCCCGGTCAGAGTCCACACTCCCTACAGGAATGGACACCTCAACCCATGCTGCTTCCTGCTGGCCGCCCAGCATGGACCTGCTGCACTCACGTACTGGAACTCTACCACATTCTGAGCAGTGTGTGTGTTTGATCTGCTGTATGTTGTTGTGTTGTGTTGTGTTGTAGTTATTATAATATGTTAACTACAACAAAATACAACACAGATCAAACACAATATTATTGTGTTGTGTTGTATAGTCGATATTATATTATGTTGTGTTGTGTTGTGTTGTGTTGTGTTGTGTTGTGTTGTGTTGTGTTGTGTTGTGTTGTATTGTATTGTAGCCATTATATTGTAGAGTAATGTACTGTAGATGTTATATTGTGTCGTTTTATTGTTTGAGAACCACTGCTTTTTAGTTAGAGATTCAATCTGATACGATTTTGATTTGTGTTTATCTTATGGTTCTGTTGTGTGTTTATCTTATGGTTCTGTTGTGTGTTTATCTTATGGTTCTGTTGTGTGTTTATCTTATGGTTCTGTTGTGTGTTTATCTTATGGTTCTGTTGTGTGTTTATCTTATGGTTCTGTCGTGTGTTTATCTTATGGTTCTGTTGTGTGTTTATCTTATGGTTCTGTTGTGTGTTTATCTTATGGTTCTGTCGTGTGTTTATCTTATGGTTCTGTATTAAAATAAAGTTTGTTTTCTTCTCTAGTGAATGGAGTGACACTGAGCTTCATGTAGGAATCTCCAACTCTAAAGGTGATGGGAGGTATTTTATATTGTAATATTATATTGTTATCATGGTATTTTGTGTCGAGTTATGCTAAGTTGTTCTGTGGCATGTTATGTCATATTATAATTATCCAGGTGTAGTATACAGTTATGCTGAGGGTACTGCATGTTATATTGTAATATATAATATGTAGGATATAACGCTCCACACATCCCAGACTCTTCTCCCTTCTGGCTCCCAAACTGTGGAACAAATTCCCCATTGCAGTTAGAACCGCAGATTCACTATTTTTTCCGCCGTAATCTGAAGACTCACCTCTTAAGACACCACTTTAGACCGTATCACTTGACGACCATGCAGTCTTATGCAAAGGTTAAAATGCAATTTAGATTGCATGTTATTTAGACAGATACTAGGTTCATTTGTTTACCTATACTATATTGTTTTTAGACTGATGCCAGGTACTTGGTTTACCTATATGCTCCTAGATCCTGCATTTGATGTATGTGTTTACCTTGCTTACTGTAAGTCACTAAAGAGCGTCTGCTAAATGCCTGAATTGTAAACTGTAAAGCTACTGTGTGTTATATTATATTAAAGTTGTGGTAAACAAGGTGCTCGGGTGGCGCAGTGGTAAAGTAGCTATCCACCACTGCGTAGTCTGGGCGTTCGAATCCACCTAGGGGTATCTGGCTTTGTCGATCGTCTATAGTCTATACGAACACAATTGACCCGTGTTCGGGGAGGGTGATGCTTTGTGGCCTTGTAGATTGGCTATTTATTTAAAATAAAATGGTGTATAGGTGGGTTATACAGTTATAATATGTTTATTGAATATTGTGCATAGGTGTGGTATACAGTTATATGTTTATTATATATTGTGTATGTGTGGTATACAGTTATAATGTGTTTATTATATTGTATTATCACTAGGTGTGGTGTTATATATTATATTTATTATTATTATTATTATTATTATTACTAGGTGTGGTATACAGTTATACCAGGTCTGGGGTTCAGCGTCAGCAGGAGGGATGGGAACACTGTGTGGTTGTTCCTCTTGTCGCCCCTAACAACCGCCTGGTCGTCCCCGGTAACCACGGTAGTCTGAGCTTCAAACAGAACTGGGACAGACAGCTGGATATGTTCTCCTCCCGGGACAGATGGACACCTGAAAGGTCTCTCCTCTCCTCTCCTCTCCTCTCCTCTCCTCCTACTTTTGTGTAGTATTGTGTAGTGTGCTGCTGTGATTGAGGTGGCAGGAAACCACATATTTATACTATAAAATATATTTACATTAAAGGGCTGTCCATACCATGCACTATAACGGCACTATAGCACAAACTGGTGGCCGTAGCTGAGAGGGTAGAGAGACTGTCTGGTAATCAGAGAAGGTCTCTGGTTCGAGCCTTGGTTGGCCCGGTCTATGTGTCGAAGTGTCCCTGAGCAAGACACTTAATCCCTAACTGCTCCCTGGGCGCTGTATTAATAATGCCCACTGCTCTGCTCCTAATAGTTAAATCATAGTCCTGACATCATAGACTGGCCTCCAAGTACTCTGACAATGGATACTGCACTAAGTACTCTGACAATGGGTACAATGAGTATTGTATAACGGAATGGGCATGCGTTCCCAACGGGAATCTCCCTAGTTATTATAACTCTATAATTATAAATATATCGTTCACCACTGTCATTATAATTGTGGTGTGGATGCCACAGAGTGGTTAGAACAAATTTTAAAACAATATCTTTATAGATGTACTGTAGTTACCATGCTGCACTGCAGCTCACAACGTGTTGCGACTCGTATCTGCTATTTTTGAATAGCCTAAGTATAAAATAGAGTAAGTGGGTAAACTGATTTCGATGCTATATTAAGTAATTTTGCTGGGGACTCCGTGGAACCCCTTCAAGGACCCCTGGTGGTCCACGGACCTCACTTTTAGAACCACAGATGTACATGTATGAAATATTAATAACATTCATAATCATATTTAACATGTATATTAATTCAATATTAATATCATTCATGTTTTCCTCTCTCAGGTTCTCAGAGGAGGAGTTTGGCTCCTGTTGCTATGGTTACGCTCTAGGTTTCATTAACGAGCTGCTGATGTCATCAGGCAGGGAGCCAATAGAGAGAGACAGCTTCACCTGTCTGCATGTCCACCCCCGAATGAGGACCGCCTCCAAATACCTGTCTGTCTACCAGTACATTACACAGTATGGATACTATAGTACCTGACTGTCTCCCACATAAGACAATACCTGTCTGTCCTTCACGTCCTGCACATAAGACAATACTGCTGTCTGTCTCCACAATACCTGACTGTCCTCATAAGACAGGACAGTAAGTAAGTAAGTAAGTAAGTAAATTTTATTTGTAGAGCGCCTTTCACAGACATCAGAGTCACAAAGTGCTTCACAACAATAAAAGCAGAACATAGGCTATCAGTAAAAAATAAAAAGACAAAATACAACAATCAGCATTTAACCAGTCAGCCGGTAAAAATCAAGAAATCAATACAGGATTATGTTGCAACACAAACTCACTAAGATTGGTAATCATAAAAGGCTATGTAAAGGCCTGTTTAAATAGGTGAGTCTTTAAAAGTTTTTTAAAAAGGTCCACAGAGGCCACAGATTTTAGGTGGAAGGGTAGATCATTCCATAGCCTGGGTGCAAAACTAGCAAAGGCTCGATCACCTTTAGTTTTCAGCCTTGTGGGAGGAACAACCAGCAGGGCTTGAGATGAGGATCTCAGAGACCTTCTGGGCACATAAGGTTGGAGCAGGTCACATAAATATGGAGGTGCCTGGCCATGGAGGGTTCTGTGTGTGATTAGAAGAATCTTAAAATGTATTCTAAAATTAACTGGGAGCCAGTGCAAAGAGGCCAGGACGGGTGTGATATGACAGGATCTCCTGGACCTGGTCAGTAACCTGGCAGCAGCATTCTGGACCAGTTGCAGGCGGTCTAATGACGATTTTTGGAGACAGGTAAAAAGGGAATTACAGTAATCTAAACGTGATGATATGAATGCATGGATGATCATTTCTAACTCCGGGTATGAAACAACTGATCTTAGTTTGGCGATATTGCGAAGGTGATAAAAGCAGGCACGGGAGACAGAATTTACATGCTTATCTAAAAGCATGGCCTGATCTAAAATAACGCCAAGATTTCTATAGGATTAGAGCATATATTTGTTTTTAAAGACCCAAGACGGTCGGCAACATCAGCAACAACCCTATCTGGGGCAACGATTAAAACTTGGGTTTTTTCTTCATTTAATTGAAGAAAGTTGCTGGCCATCCAGTTCTTGATGGCAGATATACAGTCATGCAATTTGCTGATCATATCCATTTTGTCTGGTTTGAATGAACAATATAATTGAATATCATCGGCATAACAGTGATAGGAGATACCGATGAAGCTGTTTATGATGGGTCCTAGGGGAAGTAAGTAAAGGGCAAACAGGATTGGACCTAGCACGGAACCTTGTGGAACACCACATGTCAGTGTAGTGGATTCGGATGAATATGGACCAACGGCCACTGAGAAGCTCCTGTCTGATAGATACGACTGGAACCAATCTAGGGCGCTCCCAGAGACACCCACCCACTTCCTGAGCCTGTAAAATGTAAACAGAACGGAATTACAGTAAAACACTTGGGCTGAAAGTCCCAAGGACTTGTTTACATTATGGTCCTATGTATTCAATTCATCAACAGAGCACAGAATATTAACTCATTAATACATGTCATCAACAAATGCAAATATCTATATTTACAGAGGAGAAAAAGGAATAGAGGAAAACGGCAGCAGTGTATGTCCCCTCATTTCAAGGGGATTTAATGTCTATTTCCACTTGTAGTTTTCTGACCGATGCTTCTTGAGGACAGTTTTGAAAGAAGCTTGTGATTTTCATTGTTTAATGGATGAACAGCATTAAGGGGCATTCCACATTAAGGTGGCAGAGTATAGTAGAATTATTCTTTGCGCATATTTTGCTAGATTTGGGGGGTATCAGATCGGAGACGCTCCCTCTGGTGTTGTGCATGTGGGTGTCACTCACTCTGGAGAAGTAGTTTGTTAGCAGTTAAGTGTGTGGGCACTAATCCTCTGAGTTTCTTCAATACCAATCCCATTAATATTTGCTTAACCCTGTCTTCTACCCTGAGCCATCCCAGCAAAGTGTGTTGGAATGAGGTGGGTCATGGGCTTTAGGCTGAGTAGTAGTCGTATCAGTTTGTTTTGGGAGGTCTGGAGTTTAGTTTCTAGTGACATTGAGGTGTTGGAGAACCGAGAGGTACAAGCATAATCAAAATGACATTTGAATGAGGGCTCCAGCTAGAGTCTTTAGTGCACTCTTTTGACACTTTGACAATGACTACAGCATAATTCATATTTGTAACACCTGTTGAGCTCATTTGTTTAGTTAAAATATTGCTGTTATTGTATTACCTTGTTTGTCTGATGTTCTTCATCAATAGACAGATATTGTTCACCTGGTGTGGACTCTTTGACCTCTCAGCAAGGGCTTCTTCTCTAGCAGGACATACAGTGTTTGAGGCAAGAAGCTATAGCAGAGGTTTCCACATATCCTGTTACTAATGTGTCGTTGATCACCTGTGGTCACATCATATGTTCACGTGTACTTCACTTACAAGGGTCGTCTTTGTCTTGTATTAAGAGGACTAGGACTGCAACTATCAATCATTTTCTTAGCGATTAGTCTATCAGTTACTTTGTCAATGAATTGAATAACGAGAAGAGCATTTTTTTATCAACAAATTGCCTTGAAAATAATTCTAATAGATTTTTTATAATGGATTAAATCGATTAACCACTATTTTATAGTTTGTGACGTGTCACATTGCGTCACAAAATATATATTTTTTCACCCAAATCGATTATTTTATTAAAATAGATTTGAGATGATGACAATTGAGAATGTAACATCTATGATCGGTCTCACTGTATATTTTATTCTTAATTCAGATAAGTTTCTGTTTTATTTGTGTTATGTTCTATGAGTATATCCACAACAAATGACTGCTAAAATCAATAAATAATAGTCAACATGCAGGGTCGAAGTCATTATGTAAAAAAGAATATGATCAGATCAGATCCATCAGTTTTGTACAGATAGAGCCAAATGGAGCTGTTACGGGTTCATTTGGTTCCATCTGAAATAAAATGAAAATGTTTGAGAACCACTGTCCTAAAACACAGTGCCCTAAAGCAGTGTATATCAACCCTGGCAAACGTCCCAATTTTGGGCCGGGGCTACTGCTGAGGTGTGCCGCGCCGTTTGAAGAAGGTTTGAAAAAATATAATTTTGAAAAAAAAAAAAAAAAAACTTTTTTTTTTTTTTTTTTTTAACAATAATAATAATCAGGCATGCAAACAGCCCCGAGGTGAAAAGGGTGACAACATGCTGTTTTTTTCGGGTCAGGTGTCACACTATTGCCCTATTTGGATTAAAAACGGCTAGTGGAAGCTGAAAAGCTACAAGTTTGCATGTCTGAATAATGCAAAAACAGAAATATTTGTTTGCATTTGCTTTTTTTCTATATATATATATATACACCGTATATCTAGGTGTGCCCTGGGATTTTTTGGCTATGCCAGGTGTGCCTTGGCACAAAAAAGGTTGATAGACACTGCCCTAAAGGACAGTGCTGCCTGTGAATCTCTAAATATCCTAAACGTATCTGTCTACGGTTCTAAACAGAGCTATGTGTTTGAGACTGCATGGATCAGATAACACAGTTGAAATATCTTATGTTGGAAAACTTCAAACAAGGTGTTCCGTTACAGTCGTCTGTATTGTATCTTGTATCTCAGCCAATACTCTAGTTTCTGCTACTTGTCTATGAATGAATGGAGCCCCCTCAGTACACACACACACACACACACACACACACACAGGATATGTTTAGGTCTGGCATAAAGTAAAGAAAGTGTGTGTATGTGTGTGTGCATGTGCGTGTATGTAAGCGTGGTGCTTTGTATCGGTCAGAAGGTTCTGTTCTGGTAACCAGGTCACTTGTCTGTTACACTGTTTCCATCTTCTCAGCTGTCACCAGCACCTATGTGACTATGTGTGCGTGCGTGTGTATGTGTCTGTGTGTGTAATGAAGCAGTTAATGACCAAAAACACACCAGCCACAGTCCATCTGAAGTGTATTATGTGCCAGCGAGAGAGAGAAAGAGACTCACATAGAGGGAGCGAGATTATTAGTCACCATAAACCTATATGTTCTTACATACTATACTAAGTATAACCATTAGTCAGCATACATTTGTGTTTTTATATACTACACCATAAAACAAAGTTTTACCTGCAGATTAAATTAACTGGTTTTAATTTTAATGGCAAACAAGCCTCCAATGTTCTATTCAGCAGCTGGTTGGCTGGGAGCCCTGCAAGGTGATAGGCTGAAGGGAAAGGCTCAGGGTCGGGTGGAATGTGATAGGGTGTTGCTAAGCAGCCGTGACACAGCTGTGACATATGATGAAGGGAGATCTATAGAGACAGACAAGAAGAAGAGCAGCTCAACATAACCTAGAAAACACACAAGCGAGAGAGATCAGAGAAGAAGAGAAGAGAGAGGAGAAGAGGAGAAGCAGAGGAGGAGAGAAGAAGGCAGGTGGCGAGAAGAGAAGAGAAGATCGGAGAGAAGAGGAGCGAAGTGGAGAGAAGAGGAGCGAAGTGGAGAGGAAAGAATGATGCCGACATGAGATGGAGTGATGTATAAATCTTTGATTAAATTCAGCCACTGTGAGAAACAAATCTTCTGTTTCTTCCTGCCGGAGGCGTGTCCTGTCTGTGATGCCACACTGAGTGGGCGGAGACTAGAGGAGGCTCCAGTGAGCGTGCCCAGTCCGTTTACCAATGGACACAAGACTTCCTGCTGCTTCCTGATTACACCTGGCAACAGGTACGCACACACGCACGCGCACACGCACACACACACACACACACACACACACACACACACACACACACACACACACACACACACACACACACACACACACACACACACACACACACACACACACACACACACACACACCCTGTGTCTGATTATAAGTCGATTATAGTTGGGAGCTCAGGCATGTTTTATCAAATGCCAGTTGCAACTAGGAATTCATTTACATTACATCAACAACAAAGAGGTGCATTTCTATAGCACTGTCTCCAAAGTGATTTGCAATGTGCATTATATTCAACAATTCACACACACATTACCACATACGCGGTGGAGGAAACCATGCAAGACACCAACCTGCTCATCAGGAGCAGTTAGCGGTTCAGTGTCTTGCTCAAGGGACAGGTTATCGCTGTTGACGCACACTCACACGATAATGATAATCGAGTGTTTTTGTCTTACAGTGACTTCGATGAAACGTCAGAACTTCACACTGGGATCTCAGACACCAAGGGTACGAACGCTCTATTAAAACTTCTCAGGCACTCGGGTGGCACAGTGGTAAAAGTACCTGTCCACCACCGCTGAGTCTAGGGCTTCGAATCCACCGTGGTGCCTCCGGCTTTGTTGAGCGACTATCTATATACGAACACAATTGGCCCGTGTTCGGGGGAGGGAAGCCGATCAGGGAGGATGGTACTTGTCACTACATGTACTCCTATGGGCTGGGGCGGAGCTAGTCAGCAGAGTGTGTTGGGGGCGGGACTCGCGGGAGGAGTGCAGGACGGAGGTTCTACGTCTTCCCGGTGGTGGCTCCTTACTGGCAGGTGAGTCAGTAGGATACAACACACAGAAATGTGTGTGGGGAGGCATCAACTGGCACAATGACTAAATTGGGGAGGAGAAAGGTATAAGGCACCCAAACAAATAATAATATATATATTACTTTTTACAACTTATAATTAATTTTTGCAAATTTATTATGGAGGCACCTGCTTCAAATTTACATGTGCAGAGGAACCCTTATCCTTTTGTAAGCATTTCTAAAGGTTTCTGTGTTTGTTATTGTTACGGAGACGCCCCCTATACGGGCATCTCCTATATGAAACGGCTATGCTCTAGGGTCGTCCTTATATGGTGAACGTACGTATGATGTTTTACGTAGGCTATATATGGCTGAGCTACGCCCGATAGATCCAGATCAGAGATATTTCAGTTCAGTAACTATAAGTATAACTAACTAATAAGTATAACTAACTAACAAGAGTGAGGGCCTTACACACCATTCACTCTGCCACATCTGATCCATCTTCGGGCATAGTCACTAGGGCACCCAGGAGAGGTACCGTTCTAATAGACGGCGCTCAGGGCAACCTGCTACCAGCAATCCACATATACGAGCTATCGTAGTTCTCTGTTACAGTTATGTTCACCTATAGGATGTTATTGACAGCATGTGTTCACTGGTACTCTTCAATTGTGTGAAGGGATGTTATTGACTCCAGTCACCCATCATGATGCTGGCCTCTTTTATACAAACACAATGCATACATAGTGTTTTTCATGCCATGATTTGCGAGTCAATGTGAACTATGACAACTGTGTTAGTGAGAAGTGAAGTAGTGTATTGACCAATAGGCTCTGACCATGTGTCTATGAATGTCATTGGTAGGCAGGTTTCTGAACGGTCCACAGCCGTTAATTAATTAATTAATTAATTAATTAATTAATGGGTAGACAGAAATGGTGTCTTTAGGACCAGTTATATCAAGATAGGTTGAAAATAGGTGAAGTGCGCCTTTAATGTTGTGGGGTTTTGGGGCACTGTTAAGAGATTGAGGTTAAAGTTCAAAGAAATGCATTCAAGCGACTTGAGGAAAACATTAATATTTCACACTGCTATTAACACTTGACCTAAAGTTTGCTAACGTGTGTGTGTGTGTGTGTGTGTGTGTGTGTGTAGGAGTGGTGTATAACTACACCATGTCGGGTGTTCGTAGAGATGTGTCTGGTTGGGAGAGGTCCATCAGTGTACCTCTGGTCAGACCCGACATGTTCAACCTTCTGGACCAGTGGAACCAGTACCTGGAAAAGTTCTCTGATGGACCCATGTGGGATCCGGCCTGGCACAAGTACGTCTAATATAATTAATACTACATGTACTGTCACTACTACTACTATAATTACTACTACAGGTACTGGTACAACTACTGTAATTACTACTACAGGTACTGGTACTACTGCAATTACTACTACTGTGATTACTAGTACTACAGGTACTACTACTGACATGACTACTACTGGTAATGCTAAAATGATACTACTACTACTACTCAACTGGTGCAAACTCCTGCAGCTAAGTTACTAATAGTCTAGGAGACGTGACCATATTACACTGGTCCTAGCTTCCCTCCACTGCTTGCCGGTGAGTTTCAGAATAGATTTTAAGATTCTACCGATGACTTTTAAAGCCTTGCAAGGCCAATCTCCCAGCTATCAATAGTTATGCTGGTCAGACACAGATCCTCAAGTAGGGCTATCTTGGTTGTTCCCAAGCCTCGCCTTGTCATCATGGGTAATCTGGGTTTTGCAGCCCAGGCACCTCGACTCTGGAATGCCCTGCCTGAGGATTTGAGGCTAGCAAAGTTAGCGTCATCTTTTAAATCACATCTGAAAATGTACTTGCACACTTTCTTATTTTATTTAGATTTGACTATTTGTTATTTTAGCACTGAATATTAATTGACTGCATGTTTTTGTCAATTAATGGCTGTCGTCATGTGTTGTCATGGCTGCATTTTATCTTGGCATTGTAAGGCACTTTGCAACAGTTGCGTCTGAGCAAAAAAAAGCTTAGTAATGAAGGTACTTACACACCGGTAGCATTTATTTAATGTCAGTATTCGCATAAATCAAATGGGTTCAGATCTGAGCTAAGCTTCCTGCAGGAGGCGTGTCTGAAGCCCGTCCTGGACGGTAGTCTCCAGACGGAAAAAATAAACAAAATTTGCATAAATTCTAACTGTTGTTGTGTCATGGGTACATCCACACAGAATGCCAATATTGTGTGGCGATAAAGCAACCCGTTCCGAAACAAGGTTGATTTTTCACCGCAAATAAAAGCATCAATGTGTGAATGAGGCATCAACTCGGTAGGCTATACACCTCGGGCGGGGCTGAGTCGACAGTGACTTCTGTCGATTCTGTCTGCGTGCCTGCCTTGTTCTCGAACCATTTCATGTCAAGGACCTCCAAATTGAAATGCATTTGGCCACGGACCCCCATCTGAAATGGTTTTGTGCCAGGGACCTCCATATGAGATAATTTGTTGAAAAATGCAAAATTAGCCCCATTAAATTAAATAGGTGGTTAAAATTGATTTTGATGCTATATTAACATTTTGCCGGGGACCCCTTGGAGCCTCCTCAAGGACCCCCTGGGGTTCCCAGGACCCCACTTTGAGAACCACTGCTCAAGTTTCCAGGTCAAACAGTCATGTAAATTCGTTGTTTAACACCTGTCTTTCTGTCTGTCTGCCTGTCTGTCTAGGTTTGATGAGAAGGAGCACAACTGCTACAGTTTCACTCTGGAGTTTGTGAATGGAGTGCTGGCCATGCAGGGGAAAGCAGCGCTCTCTAAAGACCACTTCACTGAGAAGTTCATTCTGCCGCGCATGAAGAGAGCCTCCAAATACAACATGCTGAGTCAGCACATCACCGCACACTCCTACTACATCATAGACAGGACAGCAGAGGATGAGGGAGCGCAGAGGACATGAGGAGAGGAGAGTGCATGGATTAAAACAGAATATAATCTCACGACTGAAAAATGTCGTCAGGCCAAGTCCTAATCTGTGATTTGTGAAACAGCGTGAAAGGAGCCCCTCCACACACTAGCACTGTGTTTCATAAGCAATTATCACAATATGTAAAAAACAAAGTATGAAGTTTTGGTAGCCATACAGCCAACCAGTTGAAGAAATTGCAGATTGAGGCTTTTTAACCTTTGCTTTGACCATTATAGTTTCATGGAAGATTGAAAATGTATTATATTGCTAGTTTGACCACTTAAAAAACTCTTTAATCTTAAACTAACTAATGACCGAAAATAAGCTATCTCTACAACTGTGACACGTTGTGAGCTTGTAGATAGCCTACAGTATTTTCGGTGGATGACACGCTTCTATAGAAGACATGCTGGCTTCTATGGAATCCAAATGACGGATGAAATCAGTCGTGGCGACATGTGAGTTAGTGTAACCATGGATGTGGCGATGCTGATGTATTTGTGATGTTAGCTACCTCTGTACAGCACCTTGGTCAAACAGACTTGTTTGTAAATGTGCTTTATATAATAAATTTGACTTGATTTGACTGATGTGGGTGTGTCAATAATAGGCCTAGTCCACTGTGTCATATCTAACCACAAAACAAACATTATTGCCTGTTCCGCTTTATTTAGAGCAGTGGTTCTCAAAGTGGGGTCAAAATGAGTTAATACAGCATCAATATCAGTTTACATCGCTATTTGAAAATAGAAATCTACAAAGCTCTGCCATTTTCAAAAACCTGAAACAAAAAACTTGTGGGGGGGGGGGGGGGGGGGGCCTGGCACAGAATATTTTCACATGCCACCAATGTAAATTAGCATATCAATAAGCATTTATGCAGTGCTATTACTTTGAATGACTGTTTCTACAAAGATACCACTGAGAAAAAAGTATTTAAAAAAGTTTATGTTAACACTTTAATAACACAAATACACCTTCTGGAATCTGACTTCTGAATAATAATAACAAAGGAATTATTTTCCTTTAAATTATCAAAAGATGCAAAGAAAATAGTTTGCCAACTTTTTTGTTATTGGTCATTAAACTCATCACACACACACACACACACACACACACACACACACACACACTTGTTTAAGGGCACAGTTTGTTAATGTGAAATAAAAATGTAATGAAAACGTCTTGTTTTTTTTTTTACACACCTGACCCTGGGTCAGCTGACAGAACATTCAAACACTAAATACTATCTCACTCTCATCATCCAATCACAGCAGTCTACTCATCACCGGTCTGCCAATCAAATGTCCTCTTGTTCTCGTTCTCGAGAAGAAATCCACCTGCTCATAATAACGTCCTGAGGAGACAGACAGACAGACAGACAGACACTTATCATTACAAAGGCTGAGAGTACAGTATGACCACAGTCTATACTGTACGTACTGCATTATGTATCTAGTATACTGTAGTAGTAGTAGTCCAATATAAATGATGTCCAGCAGTACTGTATTCGTCCAGTATTTACTGTATATGTACAGTATACTACGGTATATGTGTATGTCCTGTATATTACATACTCTGAATACATGTTACATAGTCAACATTTACTGTGTGTGTGTGTGTGTGTGTGTGTGTGTGTGTGTGTGTGTGTGTGTGTACCTACCTGGACAGTCAGTGTGTTCAGACAGAGAGGAGAATCAAGGTCAGATTCTGACAGGTCATCTGGGTGGATGATGTAACATAACAACAGCTCCTATAGAAACACAGTGTTACTACACTGTTATTACCGTATGCATGCATTACTACAGTATTACTACACTGTATTACTGTGGTGTTGCTATAAGAGTAGGCCTGTCTAGGCCTGTTTCCATGTTGAAAAATAGTTTTCAAAAATAAAAAAGCAGAAATAGCAGATCTACAAGCTTACAGGTGGTTCCTGCTTAAGCGTCTAGATTGGCTTTTTCTGCAATTTGTATTTGTATGACAATTAATCGTCAACTTGAATTTCGTAATCTTGACAGCCCTAACTGTATTACTGTGGTATTGCTATAAGAGTTCAACAGTATTCCTAGAGTATTGCTATGAGAGTAATACGGTATTACTATCAGGGTTTACAGTACCTTAGAGACGTTGGCGGTGATGCGGTTGAGGGCGGCTAGAGAACGCCAGCTGAAGGAGCGCAGTGTTGTGAACGCACCACAGCCCACACTCTGCAACACTACAGAATAACTATAGAACACATAGAAACACATCAGTGTTGTGAACGCACCACAGCCCACACTCTGCAACACTACAGAGTAACTATAGAACACATAGAAACACATCAGTGTTGTGAACGCACCACAGCCCACACTCTGGAACACTACAGAATAACTATAGAACCCATAGAAACACATCAGTGTTGTGAACGCATCACAGCCCACACCCACACTACAGAATAACTAGACAGGACAAGAGAAGGAACATGTACTCTGCATAGAAATACATATATCGTCGCTGTCAGGCAGAAACCTTGTATGTCCAAAACCGATACGTTTTAGTGAAATGTAAAAAAAAAAAAAAAACTGTTTTCCGATGGATCCATTGTAGTTATTATTTAGTCACAAGCTCTTGTTAATACTTTCCACTGGTTCAACATTTATAAAACCCACACCTTGACCACTTTCAAACGTTTTCCAAGATAGCAAAAAACTGCAGATCTACAAGCTCATGACGCTTTGTTGAGAGCATTTTTTGCATAATGCCCTCGTAAGACGAAGTGGGGCATTCATTTAGGAAAAACATAAAAAAGTTATAGAATATGGAGATACAAGGTTCCTGCCCGACACAACGATACATCCAGCTAAAGTAAACTGTTGATGAGAGAGCGGGGTGTGTGTCTTTCCTGTCCCTACCTGGCATGATAGAATGGAGGGCCTTTCCTGTACAGCACTGCAACACACACACACACACACACACACAATTTAGTCCATACTGATTAATTGAATGTTGGAGTATTGGAGAATATTGGAGAGAGAATACAGGTTCTATACGTCTGTCCGTCCGTCTGTGAATCAAACTTACTGAGGTCAGAACCATATTTGAGTCCAGGTTTTGGAACCCAGCCTTTAGATCTGTAGTAATGATACGCCGTGTAGGACCACAGGAAGTTGCTCTGAAGGGACCGGAACCGTCTCCACAGCTGGACAACAGACTGCGCTTCCTGGACAAACAAATAGTATAACACAACATAACAAACCAAAGCAAAGCATAGCTATGCAGGTTTCCAATTCCGGGACCCCTGGGGTCCCGGAATAGGACAACAGTGAAGTTACGGACAGCAGCTTTAAAACAATTCAAACTGTTATTTGAAACAAATCGTTGTTGTCGGGCAGAAACCTCTAATCTCCATATTTTAACTTATTGTGTTTTTTCCCCGTAAATTAATGTCCTACTTGATCATACTACAGCGTCACACAAAAGTATAAAAAAATATTTTTTAGCTTTTTTAGTCGATCTGCAATTTTTTTTATTTGAATTCTGAAAAGTACGAGCTTTGGACATACAGTATGAGGTTTCCACCTGACAGAGACGAAATAGCAGTTGATGGAGGAGGTAGTTGGTTGGTTACCTGGTCACAGAACACTGAGAGGCAGCCCAGGGCATACACCAAGAAAAACGCCTGGACAGGAAGAGAACACAGACAAACAGTCAGTGGCCCTCATTTATCAACAGAGCTAAAAAAAAACGGCTTATATTTTTCCATATATTCGGCCGTACACCAACGTCATAGTCACATTTATCAAAGGATCCTATACAGCCAGTCCTAGCATACATTAGGTCGGAGCTTTGATAAATCTCCCGTCTGAAAACGAGCGTCATTTAAATAACACGCCCTTAAATATTCTCCATACGCCCCGATTTTACGACATTAAGAACCAGATTACGACCAAACACATCATGAAAAGCCAATAAGAAAGAGTATGCCCCGCTCGCCTCGCCGCACACGCTTCTCACACACACACACACACACACACGCGCACGCACGACTCCGTAGCGTAGCGGTACAATCTTTGTCACGTAGGCAGGCTTGTAGCCTACATGAATGACATATTAGGATACCAATCACATCGCCATGAATGGAATACGTTTGTATATTAATGTATTTAACCCATACAGAGCAGTGCGCGATCGAGTTACACTAAAATAAAGGCTATTCCCATTTCCCATTGAGACTCGGACCGTTGGACGGGCGAGTCCCGTCCCGCGCCGCATTAATGAGAGATAGCCTGGAGAGAATTAATGGATGAAGGCTGGTGTGTGTTGGACCGTGGGTTAAATGTCTTATCTCCCGGTGGCCATGAAAATATAACAGCAGCGCCGTTGCGCCGGACTAAACTCCCGAAAATGCAGATCTACAAGCTCACAATGCGTCGCGATGCGACGCTTGTGAGCTTGTAGATCTGCTATTTTCAATGCAGCCAGATCTGCAATCTTATCTGAAGGACTGTTAAAGCAGTTTGTTTAAATTACTTTATAAAATGTTATATTTTCACAGGGATTATTTATTAGATATACATTTTGGAGTGGATTATGTGTCCAGATGCCTGTCAGACAGTCAGACAATGCTGCTCCGCAGGTCTAGAATGGAATAAACGGGCGCAGCCAACGTCAACAACTGCTATCGACCAGACGTGAGATCTCAGCGTACGGTAGGCTGAAACCAACGTCAGGATATATTGATAAATGCCGAAGGTTGCGGTGATCTCGCCGTACGCCCATTATTTGGTCTGCACCGCGTTGATAAATGAGGGCCAGTGTGTGTGTGTGTGTGTGTGTGTGTGCATACATGTGTGTGTTACCTCCTCTAGAGTGAGTTGCAGATACTCTGTGATGGTGAATGGATTGAGCTTCACCTGTCTGTTCCCCTCCTTACAGCCAGGACACAAAACACACCACAACAACAATAAACATTACCGCAACGCACAAAAGCAACTAATTTTTAACAGTTCATAAACACAATAAACTTTATGTTTACCACAACGCACAAAAACAACTCATTATAACAGTTTATAAACAGCTGTATGGGCCACTTCTGAATGACTGAAGTGAAAACAAAGAACAGACTGGAGCGCACCATTTGCTACAAGGCTTCAATAAGGTGCGAGCAAACAGACTAACATTTAGACAGGTGATTGATTGATTGATGTACTTTATTTAGTAAGACATGAGAACATCAGTACATGGAAGTACAAATTCACAATACAAGGTCTACTAAACTGGGAGTCTCATTAAGCACTGAGCTTGTTTAAGATGAGATCCTCATGCACACAAATCATGATGACATATGAGACAGACAGATATACACACTACTATACAGAAAGTCATACAATCAGCTTACAGGTTACTGGTGTGAAAAAAAGTGTACAAAAGAAGAAAAAGAAAAGGGGGGGGTAGGGGGGGTAGGTTAAGACTTAGACAGGGGCCATTTTCGAATTGCAGCCTCCTGAAGGTGTATCTTTAGGGCAGTTTTGAAGGTGAGTAGGGTTTTACACTCCTTTACTCCTTTCGGTAGAGCATTCCACATTTTTGATGAATAGCATGAGAAAGAGTTCATTCCCTTTGTTGAGCCAAATCTGGGTTGCACATGATTTGTGGAGCTGCCTCTGGTGTTATGATCAGATAGACAGGTGGCGTGAATTCACACTGATTGGCTATTCCACTTTGGTTTCTGCCAGACCGGTCTGCAGAAGACACATGATGAATTGACGCGACCGGGATGGTTTACCAGGCTAGAAAATAGGTGGACAGACCTACAACAGACAGACAGACAGATACTAGGTGGACAGACAGACCTGTTGCTGTGTGTCATCAACAACGAGCAGGAGCTCGCAGCCCTCCCATTGTTCAGGGTCAGAGTTCAGGGGTGAAAGGGTCTCTTCAGTGCACCATGACCTGCAACATCAACAATAATAATAATGATAATAATAATAATAAATAACGTGTACTGTACCTGAACCTAATAGCCCTTGAATCTCAAAAAATCTTATCCAGAGTGACAAAGTTTAAGATCAGAGTAAATCAAACTAACCCTAGTCAACAAATGACAGGATAAATGATCATGTAAATAAATAGTGTAAAGAAAACAACTAGATTATTTTATTACTCTTCATCAGGAATACGTTGTCTACTACAGTATGGCATGAACTTGTTTACGTTTATCAAAGCAGGGAAATAACATGAGTTGGCTTAATGCATTATGTCAAAGTTATCCCGTTAATAATGAATTGTGGAAATGAATATGGTGGCATAAAATAAATAATATACTGATCCATGAACCCTGCTGTTGAACCATTGATCCATCTGTTGACTGAGTTTGTCCTTTTGTTGGATGGTGTGTTTATGACATTTGGGTGGAGTTATACAATCTGTGCATTTCCTGTTCCCTGGTCTGACTGTAAAATAGGTTTTAAACGTCTGTGGAACCAACTGGTTTTTAAACTGATTCAATAATCAAACATTAACCACTTGAATCCCAGCATCCATATTCTGGGGAGAACATAAAACAAAAAAGCAGATCTACGCAAGATCATAACGCGTCGCATGTGAGGCTGTGAGCTTGTAGGTCGGCTATTCTTGAGAAGAGATTTGGTGTGGACAGAAAAAAGCGGTTCAATTACAGAGACATGTCATGTCTAGTTTACTAAGGGTAGAGCAGTGGTTCTCGAGGGGATTCCAGGTGGTCCCCAGCTAAATGATGGAGAGTTGGTAACCAAATGAACCCTTATAGATCTTTAACTCATGAGAGTGTAAAATGAAACCAAATGGACCGTAAGGTTTCATTTTACCATCTCAAGAGTTAAATTATTGTTAAACATCTGCATTACTTAATTAAAGAATAGTTATTTTGATCAACGTTTGCCTGTTATCTCTCCTAAGGTACCAACATCAATACAGCATGGAATCGTATTCAACAATAACAAAATATTTAAAGTTTTGGGTCTGAGAGTCTAAATCTCATCAAACCGTGGTCCGTGGCTCAAATGCAGAATAAATAATGGACCTTGACATGAAAAGGGTTGAAAACCACTGGTGTAGAGGGTTTAAGTTAATTATAAGTGTTACCTGCGCAGTCTTTTAACCTGGACCTCCACAGGGTGTGAGTCTGTCTCTGTACCCGACCACAGCCTCTTCTTCTGGGCACACGCGCTGTCCAGCTGCCCCTCCCCAGACCCCACGGCGCTCTGAACGTCACTGCCCTCCTCACGTGGCTTCTCTCCTCCTTGTCCCGCCTCTTCCTGTGCATCCTCCATTTCCACTGGCTGAGACAGCCTGAGGAGAGTTTCATTGACAGCCTCCTCGTCCAATCCCTGAGCCAGCAGAGCTCTCCGAGCCAGACTCACCTGCTGCTCGTACCTGGATGACAGAGAACTATTTAACTCAAAATGACAAAACAACAGGTGCTGCTCGTTATTAGCCGAGTAGCCAACCAGTTCATGTGATTGGCCACAGATACAGTATAACATCTCTGTCGGGTGGAAACCATTATGTCCAAAAACTTTTCAGGATTCAAATTCTAAAATATCAAAAGTAGCAGATCTACAAGCTCGCGCCACGTTTCGAGCTTGCAGATCCGCTACCTTTGATACTTTTGTGTGACGCTGCAGTATGACAAAGTAGGGCGTTAATTTACGAAAAAGTTAAAATATGGAGAAAGGAGGTTTCTGCCCGACAGCAACGATATACACGTAGATATCGCATTGGCTGCTGATGTTCATTGGAGCGATGCATCAACATGACCGCCATATTGGTTAAAGCAAACGGTGCCTCCTAATGTATGCATGTATGTATGCATGTATCTGTTGAAGCAGGAGGTCTCTCCACTAATAAAATCATTATAACTCATAATGCATGTATGTCTATTGAAGCAGGAGGTCTCTCCACTATTTAAAACCATCATAACTTGCTAAATTCTCAACTGATTTTCAAGCGGTTTGTTTTGTTACAAATGTCATGTAGTTATGCTATGATACAAGATACCTGGTTAAAAAAAAAAAAGCTGCCCTGCTTTTAAAGGAGAATTTTGGACTAAAGTTCTTACCTTTTTTATGACGTTATGATATCTTAGGATGAATGGTACAGTAGAAATTTTCATAACTCCACCCCTGAGCCGCCACAGCTTAAAAGGTGCGCGGATAGGCCTTAGGTTAGATCACATATTTCAATAGCTTTAAAAAAAAAAAAAATGGTGAGATCTGACGTTCATAGTGACAGAACACTATGCAACCAAAAAAAAAAAAAAAAAAAAAAACAGAAGTCTCGCTAGACAAGATTGAAATCTCGAGATTTCAATCTCGTCTAGCGAGACTGTTCTGTCACTATGAACGTCAGATCAAAAAAAAAAAAAAAAAAAAAAAGCTATTAAAATATGTGATCTAACCTAAGGCCTATCCGCGCACCTTTTAAGCTGTGGCGGCTCAGGGGTGGAGTTATGAAAATGTTCTACTGTACCATTCATCCTAAGATATCATAACGTCATAGAAAAGGTAAGAAAACTTTAGTCCAAAATTCTCCTTTAATATGGCGGTGGCATAGACCAATTATTTGTTTACTAACATTGAGACTGGACGCACAGGTGATTGTTTCACGCAATCAATTCCCAACCTGTTGTTTCGGGGTGCGCTGGTTTCAGCACACCCCAACCCCCTCTTGTGTGTTGGCTAGTGAGACGCATCCTAGCGAGACCTGACAGAATGGGTTTCATTGCGCGCATACTGGTTGCACGCATACTGGTTCTTATCAGTGTGACGTCTTCTGTTAAGGGGTCTATTGACATGCGGTCCCACTGGCCAATGAGGTGTCTGCACATTTATGCTACGTGACTGGTCATTTAATCAAAAATGCTTTGTGATTGGCTACTAACTTGGATTGTGAGATGACAGGTAGACTACGCCCACAGAAGACTGAAAAACAACAAATTATTATTAAAGCAACTGCAAAACTATTGTAATGACACTATGTATACACGTATGCGTCACATAATACACTCTATCATCACCAGATAACAACACAGAATATAAAACTGACTTATAAAACATATATACAAACAACATTTATTACAATGATTTTTTTTCTTTATGGTGTTCTCGTTCTCTATTGTACATACTACATTTCCAACTAAATATTTGATATGTGGCACAATTTGGTTTGTGCTGAAAAATGTAACATTGCAAAAAAATTAACATTGCAAATTACACCATGATGAGTCATCACAGTGTAATTTGCAATGTTAATTTTTTTGCAATGTTAATTTTTTTTGCAATGTTAATTTTTTTTTTAATTTTTTCTTATTTCCACACAACTCCTTTATGCTATATTAATGACATAGTTAAATATTGAAAATGGGTGGATTTCCCCTTTAACTATGCACATCGCTAGTTTGGCCATGGTGAGTACTGCGGTAGTAATAGTAGAACTAGTAGTAGTAGTAGTAGTAGTAGTAGTAGTAGTAGTAGTAAGTAAAACTCACCCTCCCATTGGTTGGAGATGCTGTGATCTGGTCTGGCTCTGGATAGAATGCCTTTACCAAAATAACCCTAAACAATGAACAAAAACAAAACAAAACACATTTACCAGAGGTTTACCCTGTTTAGAAGTAATACAAGGAAAAAGTATACATGACATAACAAAGACAGACACCTTAAGATCAGACACACTGACAGACAGACAGACAGACATAGTGCAGTGCTCCACTCATCCATCCACCTAGCCCTGAAACATGACTGTCATAGCATGGCAGTCAGTCATGGCTGAACTTCAACCTGGTGTTTGCACTTTCTCCCTTTTTGGCCCGTACATCTACATAAACGTTCAGATTTCAAATATAAAGTGCTTACCTCATGGCCACCGATGTTATAATTCTGTACGGGCCCTCAAAAGAACCCTAGCTCCATAAAGAACCTCTCACTCCGCTATACAGCTCCAAGATGAGGTTCTATGTCGTTCTCATTCAGAATCGGATGAACGTCCGCCAAGGCTCCGCTGTTTACCCTTTTGTATACATCGTATCCCAAAACTAATGGTAGATTCCAAACCACACGGATGTTTAAGGTTTGGTTCGGAGCATAATATTTTAGGTCCGGAGTGAAACTACCCGTTTAAATCGCTTATTTAGTCAGCCTGTGGCCATGTTTCCCATTCAACCCGGAAAACCCCCCTACGTCCGCTGCCAGTACTGCTCCCGGTTTGGCTACAATGGGAAACATGGCCACAGGTAGCCCCTTTCGGGACCCTGTTTACCTTTTTTGTATTTGGGAAGGCGGTATCCAGGGTCCCTTGTTGGTTAGAACACGCTCTCTCGTACCGGCGGCTACCACTGTCTGGTCTCGAGTTTACAGCTCGTCGCTTAGAAGTTGCAGAGATTTCTCAAAGGTACCAAAAAGAGCAATACTAACACGCGAACAAGCGGCATCAAAAAGCGGGGATCGGCGATGCCGTTTAACATTTTTAATAATTTAGTAAACCTTAAGCTCATTTCTCACACTCTGCTCCACTGCCCATGTCCCGCCTCCCCGCGGTGACTGACAAGCTGCGCGTCCTACGCATAACTCTATGGTCCTCGTTACTGCCTCTGATTGGCGAGCTCCTACATGCTTGCATGACAATCACAACGCGGGGAGGCGGGACATGGGCAGTGGAGCAGAGTGTGAGAAATGAGCTTAAGGTTTACTAAATTATTAAAAATGTTAAACGGCATCGCCGATCCCCGCTTTTTGATGCCGCTTGTTCGCGTGTTAGTATTGCTCTTTTTGGTACCTTTGAGAAATCTCTGCAACTTCTAAGCGACGAGCTGTAAACCCGAGACCAGACAGTGGTAGCCGCCGGTACGAGAGAGCGTGTTCTAACCAACAAGGAACCCTGGATACCGCCTTCCCAAATACAAAAAAGGTAAACAGGGTCCCGAAAGGGGCTAGGCCACAGGCTGACTAAATAAGCGATTTAAACGGGTAGTTTCGCTCCGGACCTAAAATATTATGCTCCGAACCAAACCTTAAACATCCGTGTAGTTTGGAATCTACCATTAGTTTTGGGATACGATGTATACAAAAGGGTAAACAGCGGAGCCTTGGTGGACGTTCACCCGATTCTGGATAAGAACGACATAGAACCTCATCTCGGAGCTGTATAGCGGAGTGAGAGGTTCTTTATGGAGCTAAAAGAACCCGTACCTTGCATATTGTAAAATAAAAAGCATTTTAATCCGATCAGTGGCCATTTCTCCGTATTTTCTCCATAATATGCTATTGCTTTGCCCTATCGTTTGGAAGGTGTATTGCACTCTATCACATAATTATGAGAAAATGGCCACCAATCGGATTAAAATGCTTTTTATTGAACAATACGGAAGGTACGGGTACTTCTGAGGGCCCGTACATAAGTTTAATATCCATGGCCATGGGGTAAGCACTTTATATTTGAAATCTGAACGTGTATGTAGATATACGGTCCAAAAAGGGAGAAAGTGCAAACACTATGTTCAAGTTCATCCATGACGGTCCGTCTTGTGATCCATGACTACCCCCCATCCATCCATACCTTCCCATATATATCCAGTATGTGCGCTGGGTGTCGGATCAGCACGGTGTTGTTGAGCAGTTCTCCCCGGTAAACGGTGTCCCTGTGCGGGCTGCTCTCCTCCTGACTCTCCGGTAGAGGGAAGGGAGCTCCATACTCCTCATAGACCCTGCTCCTCCTCTGAGGAGCTGTGAACGTCATGCTGTCATCAACATCCCATAATACATGTTCTTGTGTTGTGGTTGTTGTTGTCGGTCAGACTGTAGAAGAGCGATACATTAATACACGTGAAATATGTACAGTTTAGTCAAATTGTTTGTTACTGCAGACGCACGTTAAAGAAGGGGTGTGTAACTGCGAAATACGTCCGGTTGGAAACGTGGAGAATATGTGAAAGTTCCGCCTGCGGCCGAGAGATGTCGCTGGAGGAGTAAGGGACATGAGTAAATAATAACCAGTGTTGGAAAAAGTAGCCTACTATTGACATTCTTTACTTAATTAAAAGTATCAATACTGCATGTAAAAAATATTCTGTTACAAGTAAAAGTCAGGAATTAAAAATGTACATGAGTAAAAGTACAAAAGTGTTGGTATCAAAATGTACTTAAAGTACCAAAAGTAGAAAGTAGGCTACTCATTATGCAGAATGTCCCGTTTCATAAGGTGTCATATTTATACCATTTTGAAAATAGCAGATCTACAAGCTCACAACGCGTCACATCGCAATGCGTTGTGAGCTTGTAGATCGTTATTTTCAAATAGCCACATTTTAAATAGGGCTGAAGAGGTTAATGTATGTTTTGTAATAATAATTTAAATCTACAAAATAACTAGTAACTAAAGTTTTCGAATAATTGTAGTGGAGTAGAAGTATAAGTATTGGAAATTGGAAATACTCCAGTAAAGTAAAAGTACCTCAAAATTGTACTTAAGTACAGTACTTGAGTAAATGTACTTATAGTTACTTACTGATAATAACCATAGTCTGAATCATGTTGTGAAACAAAAAGGCTGGTAAAGGATCCTAGAGAAACACTCTAGAATAAGAATTAGACAACTGCATGCTCTACAATAATAAGAGCATACAGTTGTCACATAGCCTAATTGTGACTGAATGCAATATTTTGTAATGTTTCTCAGATTGTGTGTTACATTGATTTGTTTGTTTTGTTTAAAGTGTTCTGTTCCAGCTTTGCAACTGAAAAGGCGTGTTTGTAATGAAATGTCTGATGAAAAAAAAAGCAAGAAAGGATAAGGATAATTCCTTTAACAGGTCCGTTCATGAAAGTCCTTGCGGTCTTGTTTCCAATGAGGGCCTGTGAGCAATTAGGGGTTAAGAGTCTTGCTCAGGGACAAATTTCATTTCATCGACACATTTGCTGGCCTGGCCTGGAATCGTACCTGGGGCAACCAGGGCCTCTGGCTCCCTAGGCGGGATTTGTGTGTAGCATTGTCACCTAGAGATGGAACCATCACAGAAGTCCCTGCTGTCAGTGTCACTGTCACCATCATTGTTTTATTGATTATACACATACTCCATTCATTATTGCGCAGGACTGAATTTAGACACATATTGATGTAGGCTACTATATTGCAGTTTCAGTATAACAACGTAAAGCCTATATTTAGGTGACCAGATTCCCAAGGGCTCTGTAGGCTAATAGGCCTCCTGTTTTCCCTCTACACTATTATCTTAACTGAAAATTGCTGATCTACATTACAAGCTCACATGGCGTGTTGTGAGCTTGTAGATCAGCTATTTTTGGTGAAAGTTTGCCCAAAACAGGTCTACTAGGGTTCAAGTGGATGAAAAACTCACCCTCATCCACAGATCTTTGTGTCCTGTATGTTTCCTACCTGAAGTGTTACCTAAATGATGAACTCTTGTTTAAAACATTTTGAATTCCGGACTTTTACTTGTAAGAGTATTTCTACATTGCAGTATTGATACTATAAAGAAAACATCACATGGATGCACCTGGGACGTATCATGAGTGTTATAGCCTGGGGTCATAGGGTGTTTCGGGTCTTGCAACAACATACACCCTCGCCCAGGTGACCCAGCCGGGGTTGATCAAGCCCCGACTTACGTCCCAGTACCTATCCACGGTCAGTCCTATATAGTAGGGGGTACTAAGTGAAAAATCGTTACGCGGCGGATAAAAGCATGAAATTTGATACAGATGTCCCTTGGGTCATCCTAAAACATCCTAGAAGGGGTGCCCAAAAAAATCTTAAACAGGAAGTGAGTTATGGACAAAATCCAAAATGGCCTCCTAAACTGTTGACCGTTGACTCAAAAGACACCAAAATAATCTCCAAAAAGCATAAAATGTGGCACACATGTCCTTTGGGTCATCCTAAGACATCCTAGAAGGGGAGCCCAAAAAAATCTGAAACAGGAAGTGAGTTATTGACCAAATTGAAAATGGCCGCCTAGTGTTGTCGATTGACTCAAAAGACAACTAAAGAATCTCCAAAAAGTATAAAATGTGTCACACATGTCCCTTGGGTCATCCTAAGACATCCTAGAAGGGGTGCCCAAAAAAGTCTTCAACAGGAAGTGAGTTATTGACTAAATTGAAAATGGCCGCCTACAGTGTTGGCGATTGACTCAAAAAGCCTATAGAATCTCCAAAAAGTATACAATTTGGCACATATGTCCCTTGGGTCATCCTAACACATCCTAGAAGGGGTGCCAAAAATAATCTGAAACAGGAAGTGAGTTATTGACTAAATTGAAAATGTCCGCCTACAGTGTTGAAAGATGATGCAAGATACCTACAGAATCTCATAAAAGCATGAAATGTGGTACAAATGTCCCTTGGGTGATCTGAACGCATCCTACAAGGGGTGCCCAAAAAGGTTTTAAACAGGAAGTGACCGCCTAAAAGCAGAAAACATAAGGGGACGTCATAAAAGTGTATAATTTGGTACGTACATTGAGTGCTTCTTAATATATCCTAGAAGGGGTTATTTATTTGTTTGCTTGTTTATTAAACTTTTTAGGAAGGGACCATGTTGAAGAAATTCTAAATGGCTGTTTAAACAGTTGACCATGGCAGTCTGCATATTATGCAGACTCAATACGACAGGTTATGCAGTGCATAACTTGCCGTATTTTGTAGTCTACCTTCTGTTTTCATTTCTACATCACTTATTTATTTTACTTTCTGCATAATTTTTGTATTGTACTCTTTGAATCTTCTTTATATATCTAACTCTCTGCATATTCTCATTTATTTTACTCTGCATCTTATCTTACTCTGCATATTCTTATTTTACTCTCTGCATCTTATTTATTTTGCACTTTACATCTTCTTGCTTGTTTTACACTCTATCTTCTCATGTATTTTCTTCTTGATCATTACTGTTTTTTTGTGATTAGTGTTTAGTAACTACATGTATTCATGTGTGCCATTTCGCAATTACCAGCACATTGGCATAATGCTCTGCAAGGTAACCCAGCATCCCGGCATCTACACTTTCTCGAACAGAAGGGCTCAGCTTTGCAGCCACACTTGAGTTCTCTACAAACTTAAGCAGCCTCTGGCAAGAGTGTCCATAAAGGTGTCCACGAATCAGCGACTTTAATTTATTTGTCAGGAGATGGTAGAGATTGCATAGCTTTCAGGCTTCTGGACCAAATGCTAGATTGGCTGCTCGATTTGAATATTGTAGCAGTGCAGCCCGTGTGGGAGGAGTGTTTTCCATTGAGAGACTATTCAAACTTTTTTTGGCACCCCTTAGGATGCATTCAGATCACCCAAGGGACATTTGTACCAAATTTCATGCTTTTATGAGATTATTTTTTATGAGTGTCTTTTGCATCATCTGTCAAGACTGTACACAGCCATTTTCAATTTAGTCAATAACTCACTTCCTGTTTCAGATAATTTCAGGCACCCCTTCTAGGATGTCTTAGGATGACCCAAGGGACATGTATGCCATTATGAGATTCTTTAGTTGTCTTTTGAGTCAATCGACAACACTGTAGGCGGTCATTTTCAATTTTGTCAATGACTCACTTCCTGTTTAAGATTTTTTTGGGCACCCCTTCTGGGATGTCTTGGGATGACCCAAGGGACATGTATGCCAAATTGTATGCTTTTATGAGATTCTTTAGTTGTCTTTTGAGTCAATAGATAACACTGTAGGCGGCCATTTTCAATTTTGTCAATAACTCAGTTCCTGCTTAAGATTTCTTTGGGCACCCCTTCTAGGATGTCTTAGGATGACCAAAAAGACATGTGTGCCAAATTGTATGCTTTTATGAGATTCTTTAGTTGTCTTTTGAGTCAATCGACAACACTAGGCGGCCATTTTCAATTTAGTCAAGAACTCACTTCCTGTTTCAGATTCCTTTGGGCACCCCTTCTAGGATGTCTTAGGATGACCCAAGGGACATATGTGCCAAATTTTATGCTTTTTGGAGATTCTTTTGGTGTCTTTTGAGTCAACGGTCAACAGTTTAGGTGGCCATTTTGAATTTTGTCCATAAGTCACTTCCTGTTTAAGATTTTTTTGGGCACCCCTTCTAGGATGTTTTAGGATGACCCAAGGGACATCTGTATCAAATTTCATGCTTTTATCCGCCGCGTAACGATTTGGCCATTTTTTGTGCTTAGTACCCCCTACTAATAGGGAAAGACAGGGCCACTCAGTCCGCTTCTCCGGAATTACTCTGCCGGGACTCGGGGGCTCTGGCACGTGCCACATACTTTTGCTTAGGTAAAAAAATTGAATATTTTTTCCACCACTGTACAATAGTAGAAACTAGAAAGGTGTGCTCCGTGGAGTGCAGATCTCCACCATGCCGGATTAGCCAATCCAGGGTTGTGTTGTCGCTTTCCCCATGGCATAATATGCAGTATCCAGTACATTAGGGGTCAGCAAGTACGTTTGGCCTCGGGCATTAGATCGTGGGCCAGAACATAAAATCAAAGGTAATTTAAGACATTTGATAGTTATAACTAATCATGAATGATGCAATGGCTCAAAAATTGAACTATAAGTGTGGATGAAGATGAGAATATTTTGACCAGTAGTGCAGCACTGTAGAAACTGAAGTGGTGAATGTCTTGGGCCACAAAAAATGAACTTGCTACAGGAGCGCAGTGAAATCTCACCCAGCACCAATTGGTGCCGTTCAAATGGCACAAACCCAGCAGTTAATATGACATGAAAACTGGGATTCAACAGTACTGGAGTGGTGCGGAGGAATAAACTACAGACAGTGTGTATGTAATGAATGAAACCCATCTCAAACAGCATCTTACAGCCAAACACACTTGAAAGACAGAAGAGACAAACTGAAAAAGTCCCAGATTAACCTTGCACCTGTGGCCAATGAAAGCCAGAGGCATGCCTTACGCATTGCAAAGCCGGTAAAGTTAAACTTCTCCCTAGATCTGTGTGTGTGTGTGTGTGTGTGTGTGTGTGTGTGTGTGTGTGTGTGTGTGTGTGTGTGTGTGTGCGCATGTGCGTGTGCGTGTGCGTGCGCGTGCGTGTGCGTGTGCGTGTGTGGCAATAACTCGGTGAACATTGCTCTGATCAGCGCAATATAGGGCTGGATTTGAATCTGAAAATCTCCTACTTTATTGCTTGACACAAAACATGTCAGTTGTTTGTAGTAAAACACCACACAATGCCTCAATAAATGCTTTATATAATTCCTTATAACATTGTTATGGTTTCTAATAAGCATGTTTTGCAGGATGCTAGCTTCATTCATCAATTCCGGTTAAGAACAGTAAAACAGCTGTAAAACACAGAAAGCATCAAACTTCAAACCACAACCTGATTTTATGAACATGCCTTCACTGTCCCTGCATTGGTCCTCATGCTCATTTTACAAAGTAGGTACCTTTTGAGGTACTTCCTGAAAGTCTGGTCCCGTAGGCCATACAGAATAGGACTGATGAAGCGTGGCAAAATCTGAATAACAATATAGAAAACAAAAAGTGAGTTGACAAAAATTGCCCGGGGCAAGAAAAGTACAGCTCCTCTCAACAAGGGGTTTATGTAGGTGAGCATACACAACATGAGCTGAAAGCCATGGAGGAGTATAGTATTCCTGGCCTTCTTAGCATCTGAGCTAGCTGCGTTGGCAGCGAACAGGATCCTGAAGTAAGTGTAGAAGATGGTGAGCCAGACTATGACCAGATACGCTATGTAGGACATGTCCCTCTTCTTGATTAAGTGGGGACTCCGGAACAATGTCTCGCGGACACAGAAGACCCTAGAATAGAAGAAGTCCAGAGGTTCAGTGGCCAGAGCGACAAAGAGATCCGGTAGGACTGAAAGCATGCTCGTCGTCCAAATCAAGCCGATTAGAACGTAGGTTCTCTTCACGGTACAGATCTGTACGTGACGCATGGGGACACAGATGGCGACGTAACACTCCACCGCCATGCAGGCTAGGTTCAGAGGGGTGTTCTCTGTGGTGAAAAGGGCAAGAAGGACAAAGAAGCAGCAGAGGGAGACATTGAGAGTATAAAGGGTGTAGCTGATCATGAACAGCAGTATGGCTATGGTCATCTGAATCATGTCGTTGACCACAAGATGGATGAACAGGATGTAGCGAGGGTTTGTGTTGAAGATCTAGGGAGGGAGGAAAGAGAAGAGAGGAAATGTGAGATGTTATCCAAGTGAGTCCTAAGACACCCCACAAGGCTCCCTTCAGAGACTTTCTAAGACAGTGGTTTTCAAACTTTTTCATGTCAAGAACCCCCAAAGTATGTATTTGGCTGCGGCCCCCTAGCCTGGTATCCAGCCTGCTTCGCTACGTTCGGCGGACTTTTTTTTCTCTCTTCGCTTCTCAGTCTGGAAAGCCTCCTATCTCCAAGGGAGGCGGGACATGCCAAAAGCTTCGAAACCTACCGTGGCTTCTGATTGGTCTGTGGTGCGGGGCGGGACAAAAAAAAACAGTGTGATCGTTTTGATTCGTCATTCGTTTGAACAACATCCAATCAGCAACGACGTTGCCCAACGTAACATATGTAGTTCCAGTGTAGTTCTGCAAAACGAGTCAATAGGGTGCTCTCCAGACTGAGAAGCGAAGAGAGAAAAAAAAGTCCGCCGAACGTAGCGAAGCAGGCTGGATACCAGGCTAGCGGCCCCCCATCTGAACATATTTTGTGCCAGGAACCCCCTTATGAGATGTCTTTTGTTAAAAATGTTTCAAAAAATATTCCAAAGTGATCATATCCTTTCAAGATCTTTTGAAAATAGCCGATCTACAAGTTCACGACGTGTCGCATTGCGACTTGTTGTGGAGAGACATTCAAGGAGACATGGTCCTGTATGAAAATACAAAAAAAGATCTGTCATTCAGATCTTCCTTGGCCCATGACCAAAAGGTTTTGGGAAACTGTGTTCATTCTTATCACCCCCCCATCAGGAGTTTGATTGATTGATTGTATTTCTTGGGTGTTGAAGGTCTAAGGACATGAGTTGTCATTTTGTTTCCCTTGTTAAGTGTAGGCCTGTTAAATGCCTTGAGACTGTACTTTAACTGTGATATAGGGAATATACAAAAATAAAGGATTTTTTTTTTTCATATTGACTATAATAATTTAGTATGGTATCATAGCCATTCTTGTTATAATGGAGGGGGTGGAGTGGGGAAGGGGGTATCAACAACAATATTCCCATAATTAACCACTTAAACACAGGCATCCGTATTCTGGTGTGTGTGTGTGTGTGTGTGTGTGTGTGTGTGTGTGTGTGTGTGTGTGTGTGTGTGTGTGTGTGTGTGTGTGTGTGTGTGTGTGTGTGTGTGTGTGTGTGTGTGTGTGTGTGTGTGTGTGTGTGTGTGTGTGTGTGTGTGTGTGTGTGTGTGTTCTCCATGGATCGTCACCTTGCCGTGGTGGAGAGCCTTGCGTGTTCCAATGAACCTAAGAGCGATGCCGTCGGGAGCTTCGGCTCCTGGTAGGGTCACCCATGGCGGTAAGGTCGAGGGGGAGGTGCCAGACTAAGTACGATCCAAACACTGTGCCTGGGGGCACACATAGGCAGGCTCTGAAAAATGGAGACACTGGCAGCCCCCTGCAACCTCACTCACCCGAAGGTCGTCCTGAGTCTTTTCTCTTGCCACTGGAATACGGTGGGTGTGGCCAAGATTGTGGGGGAAGGAACTGCGCGCCCCATCCCTCACATTAAATCCACTCGTAGCGCAGGCTTCAGCTTCCACCATAGAAGTCCTCTGGCGATGGGATAAAGTGACGGGGGCAGGTCAAGGATGTGACTGGAAGCTCTTTGCTTGAATCCTGCACAGAGGCGGCGCGGGTATGATGGTCGTTGTGAAGATGGGATGGAACAACATCCTCCTTCGGCAGCAGCCCGTGCGACTGAGCAGCCCTATTTAGGGACCGCACTGCTCACCCCTCATAGGGGAGGGGTCTAGAAAAGGTGACCCAAAAATTGTTTGTTCCTCCTCACCTGGGTGGCCTACCGCAGTCACCAAGGCATCTCTATTTGCGGTCGCAAAAACAATAAAGAAAAATCAATGACTTTGAATCTGGCAACCGAAAAAGGAAAAACCATGACCTTGAATCTGGCTACCTGGAATGTCCGCACCCTCCTTGATGTTCGAGACCGGACAGAGAGACCTCGAAGAGAAGGGGTCACACACCTTGAGGAGAAACGCACCCAGCAAAGGATGGCGCGGCGCCAGCAAAGACACCTTCATGCTGACCCAGTACCATCTCAGCCTTCTGATCCAGGCCTCGCATGTCCTGCCTGCGGTAGGATATGTGGTTCCAGAATCGGGCTTCATAGTCATCTACAGTGGCATCGTCGCCAGCAAAGATAACCACTGACAAACTCATCACAACGCAAGGAAGCTACGTCATCTTCGACAACGATGGACTGCCAAGGAAGGTGTGTGTGTGTGTGTGTGTGTGTGTGTGTGTGTGTGTGTGTGTGTGTGTGTGTGTGTGTGTGTGTGTGTGTGTGTGTGTGTGTGTGTGTGTGTGTGTGTGTGTGTGTGTGTGTGTGTGTGTGTGTGTGTGTGTGTGTGTGTGTGTGTGTGTGTGTGTGTGTGTGTGTGTGTGTTTGTGTGCGTGTGTCCCACCTGGTGTTTGCTGAAGGTGTAAATGAGGCTGGCATTGATGTAGTTGATGGAGATGCCAAGAGCCACAACGATGACATTCTTAGTCACTGCCACTGTGAAAGAGTCCCGGTACATCACTACCACAGTCCCATTGATGCCTGCAGATGAATAATTCATATCTCAAATGCCAGGATCTTCCTCAGCTGTTACAAAAAAAGACATCATTTTGTCATTTTTTTTGGGCCAATAATAAATACAAAACACTGCAGAGGACAAGGAATACAAAAAAAAGGCAAACCATGAATGCTATGAATACATTAACATATTTCCACTTTGTGCACATTCATGCTAAGGCTCCACAGTTACTAACCTTTTTTATATTGGGAATTGACACTTTCATGCCTAATGATTACATGAAATCCCATGTATAGGGAGGCCATGTCTATAACATCTACAATACTTGGTAATGTTTTCTGAAATACGACAGCTGGTTACTACTGCCACCCTGTGATGAAATACTGACATTACTGTCAGTAAGACTGTGAGGTGAGCAGTACATTTTCTCAATGATTAACCACTTAAACCATTAAGACCTGAGGCCGCTTCTACAAATGTCTTCTAAATCCGAGCCTTTTTCTGAAAAACATATCTTTCTATATCAGTGGTTCTCAAAAAATGTCATGTCAAGGACCCCCAACATTATATGTATTGGCCACCAACCCTCCATCTCAAAATATTGTGTTCCAGGGACACCCAGAAGTAAAGATTTGAGTAAAACATTTTCGCTTTAAAAGATAATGCATTATAGGCTATATACAAAGATTTGCACACACTTTCTAGATTTTTCAAAAATAGCAGATCTACAAGCTATATGAGCTTGTATATCTGCTATTTTTGAATAGCCAAAGTATAAAATAGTGGTTAAAGTGGTTAAAATCTTCATCTTTAATGGGCAAAACCCTCTGTACTAGGTGAAACGGACCTGAGTTGGCTCGCTCTGTACTTCCTTTTACACCAAAACTCTTTGCCAGAAATGGCAGATCTTCAAGCTCACAATGAGTTGTGTTGCGACACGTTGTGAGCTTGTAAATGTTAACCCTAAAATAGGAGTGCTTGGGTTCAAGTGGATAAAGTAACTAAATTTACCATCAGAAATGTAGGCCTATGTCATGTCGTATATTGAAATAGCATAGTTCTAGAAATACCTAAGATGAACACACATAACACATGGCCTGATTTGAAACACACAAATCAGGCCATGAAAACTCATCCCCCACTGAACACATGCACAGGAAGCTCTGATGGTCAATGATGAAACAGTCAGTCACATCCACAAAAAAGTGGTGAAGGTCTAGTTGAATTGATATCAGAGACATAAACCTAAATATAAACCTAAAAGACATTATTACCATACTGTACATTATACAGGTTATAATTTTTGTTCATTATTTACTCGTCAAATACTGAACGATAAATAATATCTTGTGAAAATCAGATTTATCTGAAAACTGACATCTCAGTGTGTTGATAGTGAGTGGTACCACTCTGGTACGTTGTCCAAATAAACTGTTCAATAAATCGAAAACAAGGAGGGTCGAACTCAGAAATAAAGGTTTTTGTTTAGTTTTTTGTTTTATTTTTCCATGCCTCGGGAAAGGTAACACCTTTCCTGAGGCATGGAAAAATAAAACAAAAACATTGACTTTTATTTCTTTATTTAAATAAATGAATCTAGGAATCAAGCTGGTAAACTTTAGGCCTACAGAATATCTCCTGCTCTTCTGTAGGTTCCCAGTCTGCAGTCTCTCCCTCTCTGATTTGAGTCATTTAACAAACACAGTATGCATACATTTATACAGTATATATAAATAAAAAAGAATCAAGGATAACACAATAAAGTCAGACTTATTGTGGTTTTCATTGTGTTTGTTATGGTCTTATCACAGATTACATCCTTGTTCATACAGGATGTTCTTTCTGTTGTCTCTGTGCTATTTCTTTTCTTTGTAGAACTTCTTTCTTTTTGTCTAATATTAACTAAACTAAGGAAAGTCTAGCAAGCATGCATTATACAAATATACAACAAATATATAAATACAAATACAATGTTTTCTTTTATAAAATTAACCTGTAGCAGAAAAAGTACAATATTGTATCCCTGTATGGCTATAATCTGCATTGTTTGCAGCCATTTCTGACAGTGCATACAAACCTTGCCTAATTGTACTTCTCAGGTTACCCCAACCTGAGAATACAGAGAAAGTCAAGTTGAATTTCAATTAATGCACGATAATGAACATGAATGAAGTGATGACAACTTATGTCATTGTAGTATTACGTTGACTTCTAGTGTGACACTGGAAGCACATGGGTGGTACTCACCTTAGGTATACAGCAACACAAAGAGGGTACCAACATGACATGATATGGCCTCACAAACACATGGCAGAGCACTTTATATAGTCAGTTGGCACCGATCCTGAGCGATCAGGTGAGTGACTATACAGTATGTCTGTGGCTGTGTGTGCGTATGTGTGTAGACATACTGTATGAAGCAGGGTTGTACAGCAGTTCTCAAGACCAGTCTCAAGAGATTCAACATTCCACTTTATTATCCGAGACCCAGAGAGTTTTTTTTCTTCCCATTGCATCCATCCATCCATCCATCCATCCATCCATCCATCCATCCATCCATCCATCCATCTATCCATCCATTATACAGAGTTGGGTCGCAGGGGGGTCATCCCTATGTTCCCCGGGTTCTATGTTCCCCACTAAGGTTAGGGTTAGGGTTAGGTTTAGGTTAGGTCCTATATTCCCCGCTCTCCCTAGGAAAGCGGGGAACATAGGACCCGGGGAACATAGGTACGATCCCGTCGCAGGGACAACAGTTCCAGCAGTGAGTTCCAGACTTCCCATTCCAGGGCAACATTAACCCCTTCACCCTGGGGGATCCCGAGGCGTTCCAAGGTCAAGGAGATATAACCACCCCATCTGGTCCTTGGTCTATCCCGGGGTCTCCTCCTAGTGGGACGTGTCCACAGGACCTCCCTAAGGAGACACTCAGGAATCATCCATACTAGATGCCCAAGCCACCTTCACTGGCTCCTTCCAACATGAAGGAGCAGCGGCTCTACTACGAGTCCCTCTGAACCTCTCACCCTATCCCTAAGGGAGATGCCAGCCTACCCATCTGAGAAAACTCATGACCCACACTTCATGACCATAGGTGAGAGTAGGAACAAAGATTGACCGGTGAGCTTTGCCTTTTGGCTCCGCTCACCTTTTTGTCACAACAGTGCAGTACACAGACCGCAATACCACTCCTGCTGCTCCGACGCTCCGTCCTCCCCTGACTCGTGAACAAGACCCCGAGATACTTGAATGCCTTCACATGATCTCATTCCCTACCCGGAGTGGACAATCCACCGGTTTCCTGCTGAGAACCATGGTCATCCTTGCTATTCACAGCTTGGATGGTTACCCGCACCAATTCACTACAAATTAACAACAAAAATGTTGTGGTCTGGCCCACAAAAGTTCAGTTTGTAGAGATACTTCTTGGGGTAATTGTTGCCTGCCTATCCCTGTACTATTTAATTACTTGATGTGAACATAAATATAAATTACTTCCTATATTAAAATCGGCTAATTGGAGGGCCGGCGGGTAGGCCGGCCAGCGGACGGACCTCTGATATAACCATACAGTTTGAGGAGTTCCCAGTGCAGCAGCAGCTATGCCCAAATATGGAGTGTGTTGTCTAACCTAAATGTGTGGTCATGGCATCAGCCACAAACAAATCAGTCAGCTCCATATGTGGGCACAAAAGGGGGCATGCCCATATATGGGCATGTACTGATGCCATCAGCGATCTCCATATATGGGCATAAATGGGACAAGGAGTGACAGATACAGAGATCCGGTTGTCCAGAGCCACAAGTCCGACCGCTATGCCCTATCGTGGTCATGTGCATATACTGTATGGGAACTGCAAACTCGCCACGCGCAGGACACGAGGGAGTGCGGTGCTCGGCGTCAAGTAGTTTGGATATCCAGTGGTCCAGAACCGCCGATCCAAACAATATGCCCATATATGAACATTCCAATTTATGGGCATATACTGTTGACATCAGGGATGTCCATATATGGGCATAAAAGGGACAGGGACTGACAGACATCTCCATATATGGGCACAAAAGGGACACAGACAGACGGGTACAACGGGTACTCTGACAAACCCCCAACACTATGACTCAGACATATCGGTCCGATCGGCAGTGCGACGTACAGTAGGTGTTCGGGCCGCGTAGCGAACCGAACCTATAGTCTAGTTTAGTACATGCACACATTTAACAACTCACCCTGTGCACCCCATGGGCAAATGTGCAATGTGGCATAGGATAACAGTACAGTACAGTACAGTACAGTACAGTACAGTACAGTACAGTACAGTACAGTACAGTACAGTACAGTACAGTACAGTACAGTACAGTACACAGTAACACGTAAATGACACACAACTATAATTAATGTTACATTCAGCTACGTTTAGCCCTGGTCACATTCAATCTGTACATTTTATGTCCTACCCGGGATTAGAACCTTCTTGAATGTTACATAATCAATCTAATTATAACTATGAATTGCCACTGAGTTAACTTTTCTCAAACCTCATATTCGACTCCATAATTCCCTACAAATAAAGCTTTATATTGCTTTTCCCCCAAAGGCCAAAAAAAAAGAAGTAAAATCAGTTTGAGTTGGTCTTAGTACCTAAGCAGAGGTTATGAAAGACATGACAAAAATGAACGTTTATATCTGATATCTGGTAAGATTTATTTTGGCCTGGTCGGCATGTTTTATTAGCCAAGACAAACATGGCCACAGGTTAGCACTCTGGCTGGCTTCCTGTATGCACTTTAGGGTGGACATTATGAACTGTGCATGTGTGTGGACGACATAAAAATACTTACTGGACATGGAGAAAGCCAAGTAGGCAGGAGGTCAGAACACATGCCACAGTACAGAGGAGGAGGACAGAGTAAAGGAGAGGTGAGGACTTGAGAAGTGAGCAGACTAAGAACGTTCAGGACGGCAGGACAGGACAGGAGCATCTGGCACAATGTATAGTCTCTATTAGGGATGGGACGATCGTTGTTATCGTATTAATCGTTATTATCGTTTATCGCGATAAAAAACGCTCACAATAATCATATCGTGAAGATTTGTATTAATTTATCGTGAAACTGTCGGTCATAAACTGGACCTGAGTTGGCTCTGTACTTTATTCCATCGACACCAAATGTCTTTGCCGATCTGCAAGCTCACAACACGTTGCGTTGCAATGCGTTGTAAGCTCGTAGAGTTGCTATTTTTGTCTAATGTTCCTCCTGGATGCTGGGGTTCAATTGGTAAAAGAAAAGTAGCATTTTAAGGTTTTAAGCATATTTTGATTATCGCAATAATGTTGTTAATCACACTTATTTTGGCCACAATAATCATGACATGACATTTTCATCATCCCAGCCCTAGTCGCTATGGAATATTGAATGCCCTGCATTGTGCACTAAGTTACTGTGAATGTAATGTCCTGTTTCTTTTCTTTTCTTCTTTTTTTAATCAATTATCGATACACTTTGTCATTTCCTTCCCCAATTATTTTGATGCCCTGTGTGTACAGTCCCTGTTCCTGAAAATCCCTACTGTTGTGGTCTTGGGGAGACTGTACAACCATGATGATATGTCTACTCTGATGCACATGGACTCACCAGTCGCTTCTTAAGACAGACAGTGGGGAGTTTAGCAGGGAAGGCATAACACATGTGGAGGAACACACAAACCCACCCAGTTCCACTCACTGCTGAACAGGGCGCTCTGACCAACCTGTTGCCCAGAGTCACCCGGAGTCGCTAACACTGAATTCACATAAGCTGTGTTAGCCTGGGACCAGACGAATCTGCCAGTGCAAAAAGAAAATTGCCCTCTGCGATTTGGGTCTGGATTTGGGTCATTGTGAATCCATTTCCTGCTCCCGAAGTCTGGGCGACCAATCAGGGCCCATTATTCGAATATGGGACACTGTAATTGGTAGTTGGTTGTAGGTAGGCCTGTCCCCGACTAAGGATTTGTTTAGTCGAATCTAATTGGCGACTAATTGCCAATAGTCGCCTGGCAGTCGACTAATGCAAAAAAAAAAAAACTCAGCAAAATGAACTCTGCAGCCGCACTGAGGCGCTCCAACACAAACAATACCAATACAAAGACGAGGAATAAGAACAACTAGAAAAAGTGCTCCTCGGAGCACAGGTCTCCGCCAGGTCAGGTACGTTATTCTGGCCTCCTGGTGGCGCTATAATAGGCCAATGTGAAAAGGGTGCCAACCGTATCATTTATTCTTGCATTGACACTGCATTCATGATTTGAGGCATTTTGTTCCAAAAATGTGTTTTGCTAAATTAGACCTGCTGGTGGCGCTATAACAGGCCAATGTGAGAAGGGTGGCATTTATTCCTCGGCTTAGTGGGAATGTGCGTGTGAAATTTCACGGAAATCGCAAGCTGTGTGTATACTTTGAGGCATTTTGTTCAAAACGGACCAATCCTGCAAACTTTGGAAGCCAACCTTAGGCAATGAGGATAGAATATGGGAAATTGGACAGATCCGTGTTGATCACATGACTATAGTGATACTGTGTACTGATTTGCATGACGTTTGGATAAAATTTGTAGGAGTAATATAAAAAATGGGTTTTGCACAAATCGGCCTCCCTGGTGGCGCTATAACAGGCCCATGTGAAAGATTTGGGCAGAAGTTCTGAATTGGCATCCAGGGAGTGTGTGTGCACAGTTTCGGAACGACCGGGCCAACGGTGCCGGAGATTAGCTGGTGACAGACGGACACACACACGGACACACGGACGGACGGACAGGGGGTAAAACATACTCTCTCGCCATGCCTTTGGCCTGGCGGAGACAATAAAGTGGAAGTTACTTGTGGTTGCAGGTGTAGAGAAAAAATAAAAAAATGTTTTGGCCCTTAAAAAAATAAAAAAACTAGAAAAAGTGCTCCTCGGAGCACAAGTCTCCGCCAGGTCAGGTAGGTTATTATGGCCTCCTGGTTTCGCTATAATAGGCCAATGTGAAAAGGGTGCCATTTATTCCTAAGCCGTGCACAGCAATCGGACACTGCATGCATAATTTGAGAAATTTTGTTCTAACCTCCTGGTGGCGCTATAATAGGCCAATGTGAAAAGGGTGCCATTTATTCCTAGGCCGTGCACAGCCATCGGACACTGCATGCATGATTTGACAAATTTTGTTCTAAAAATGTGTTTTGCTAAATTTGACCTGCTGGTGGCGCTATAACAGGCCAATGTTAAAAGGGTGGCATTTGTTCCTCAACGTAGTGCAAATGTGCATTCAAAGTTTCACCGCAATTGGACGCTGCGTTCATGATTTGCGGCATTTTGTTCAAAACGGGCCACTCCTGCAAACATTGCATGTCAATGTTAGCCAATCAGGATGGAATATGAAAAATAAAACAGATCCGTCTTGATCACATGACTATAGAGATCATGTGTACCGATTTGTGTGAAATTTGGATCAAATCTGAAGGCTTAATATAAAAAAATGTGTTTTACATAAGTCTGCCTCCTGGTGGCGCTATAAAAGACAAATGTGAAAAATGCAGGGCAAAGGTTTTTGCCTCTAGAGAGTGTGCATACAAAGTTTTACACTGATCGGTGCAGTTATAGGTAAAAACACGAATCGGCCTGTTACAGCGCCACCATGAGGCCGATTTGAACATTTTCAAATGGCATTTCTTCCTCGGCCTAATGGGAATGTGTGTGCACAATTTCAAGGAAATTGCATGCTGTGTTCATGATTTGAGGCATTTTGTTCGAAACGGAGTACTCCTGCAAACTTTGAAAGACAATTTTTGCCAATCAGGATGGAATATGAAAAATCTGAAATGAGCCGTTTCTTTTAATGACTATAGAGATACTGTGTACCGATTTGGGGGATTTTTGGCCAAAATCTGTAGGAGTACTGTTCAAAAATGTGTTTTGCACAAATCGGCCTCCTGGTGGCGCTATAAAAGGCCCATGTGAAAAATTTGGAGCAGAGGTTCTGCTCTGGCATCCAGGGAGTGTGTGTGCACAGTTTCGCTGCGATCAAGCCAACGGTGCCAGAGATTAGCTGTCCACAAAATGACAGAATGACGGACGGACGGACACACACACGGACGGACGGACGGACAGGGGGTAAAACATACTCTCTCGCCATGCCTTTCGGCCTGGCGGAGACAATAAAAAAGATTAGACTAAGAGACACGCAGTCGACTCGGACCCCCCGCGACTAATTAGTCGACTATTCGACTAGTCGAGGTCAGGCCTACTTGTAGGTCTAACCAATTGCGTCCAGAACCATTCTTTTGATCCCGCCCCTTGGAAAAAAACCTTCCTCATAGAAGCACCAAACTCATATCCACGCAGTGATATAGTCTGGCCACGCGAGGCTAATATAAAGCTGTGTGCCATGAATTAATGATGTGTAGCTTGCGAGACTAGTTCAGGCAGATGCACTCGAGAAGTTTACATGCATACAAAGCTCTATTTGGGAGATGTACTGTATGTGACGTGTCAAGCAGCTGATGGTCTACTTAAGCTCACATGATTTGTTGCACTTCCTCATGTGGCCAGTGTTGTCACTGATTTTGTATGTGCTTTGTTTGCTCCCAGCACCACCAGTATAGGCTCTGCTTTCCATAAGGGTTCTGTTTCCCTTGGGGGGTTTGTCATAGACATACCCTGCTCTTAAATGGTTGTCTGCTAATGTGCTGAGCAGGGAGTAATGTATAGCAGAGCCTGAACGCCAAGATCAAATATTTTCACACTTGTATTTACATTTTATAAATAAAATGTTCTCAAGCTATTTTGGTCTCAATCTATTCGTGAGTTATCTGACTGAACTGTCTGTATTGCCAACTAGGGGTGCAACAATACCGAACCGAACGACCCGTACCGAATGCATGTGCCCCGAATTTGTGGAATGTGGAACAAAAATACAAAAAAAGACATATTAAACTTGTGCACCATACCCATTTACAACAACAGCACTCCGCGTTCAGGGGAGTGTTGGGGAATGGCCTCAATGGCCTTCATAGTGAACAGTGAAATAGCGTCTACATTTTATTTAATTTTAACCCACTTTGAAAGGAATGTGCAATGGAAAACTTCAGTTCAGTTCTTTAAAACATGTCATTCTTTTGTTTCTATTATTTTATTTATTGGAGAACTTGGTTTGCAGCGGTATTTATAATAAAAAAAAAATGTAATCACAATACCGTACCGGAAAAAACAACAACTTGTGGCTTCAAAACCGAAATATGTACCATACCATACCATTACACCCCTAGTGCCAACGTTCGGAAAAAGCAATAAATTGGGCGTGTTCCAGATTATGAATGACACCCTCGTAAATAAGGTCTGTCTGCTATATGTGGTGAGCAACACCATCGTACGATGGAGCATGAATTAGGCATTAACAGTTCACATGGCTCACATCTTTGGCCTTTTCAGCTCACAGTTCTGTCATCAGACATTTGAGGAGTTGAACATTGTGTTATGACTGGGTCTACACAGCCCATCCTGGCAGATCCATTTGATATGTTTTGAAAGACATGAATGGACAGGATCTTTTTTGTTTGCCTTGCCATACGTGCTGTTTTCACTGAGAGAAGTGAAATCACTGTGCGAGTGCTAAGCAGGTTAGCTCATGTAATCCTATATGCTGCTCATCTAATGGCTATAGACTAGGTAACTCTAGAAGTAAAACACAGGGATTATGCTTCTCTCAATGAACTCTCTGACCTAGCGAGATCCAGCTGAGTTTTTTTCTCTTTACTCCATCGCAATCTCTCTTGTAATCGTGCTCCACGTTTTTTTTACAGCAGTGGTTCTCAAACATTTTCATGTCAAGCTCATTCAAATTGATATGTATTTTGAGCAATTTTCAATTGTTGAGTAAGACGAGGAGTATCTGACGAGGAGTATCTATACTCAATACTGGGTTTGTCCACCACTGCCTGATACTGCTTTCCTTGCCAGCTTGTTCAGTTGGTCTCTTGTGTTGATGCTAACATGATGTTATGGAAGGATTAAACAAACGTCTTTGCTATACCCCTGCAGAGCTCAAAAGTATGTACTGTAAATACATAATGTAATAATGTAGTTTATTTCGGTTTGGTATAAGGCCATGAAGCTTGGGGTGATCTTAGCTTTCACAGTATAGACTGACAACCACACAATAAATGAATTTCATTTTCAAACTCAATTGTACATTTGCAGTTATTCTGCCAATGTGATGTCTCTGTTCAGGACCTGGAGAAATGTTTGTAATGTTAATTTAATTTATTCTCTCTCTCTCTCTCTCTCTCTCTCTCTCTCTCTCTCTCTCCTCTGCCATTGCATCACTCAAATCCTCTTTGTTGTTGTTACTAGTGTAAGGAACAGAGAACTTGTTGCTGTGTACTGGGGCTGGGGACTTGAGGGACACCTTGACATTTCCCCTAATGAGTGCATTCAGGAAGAGGAGGGGCACCTATTCCTTGTGTGTGTGTAAACAATGCCCTTAATGAAGCTTAATTGAAATCTCTGTACTAAAACATGAGTCCCAAACTGCTCTTCTGTCTGTGGAGAAAACAATGTGAAGTTCAATGTCATTAAGATGTGCTGTGTTTGACAACAACAGTTACGTTGCCATGGTGATGCTCTATAACACATTGGATTAATATAATCCATAGAGAGAGATTGAGTTTTGGTAGCACTATGCTTATTTGTCAGAGACATGCTGACAACTTTTTGAAGTGTCTACCCATAAGCCCTCAGTGAAATACAGTGTTAATTTATCTCTGAGAGTGATGTCAGTTTTGTGCTGGTTAATTCAAACACATCATCAAAATCATTGCTTTGATTAGCCAATCTTCTAAATAATAGTGTGAAAGGTAGAGAAGGTCCATTTCACTATTCTAAGATTCAGAACTTAGCATGCAGCCGGATATTGATAGTCATTCAGTAGCTGCACATAGTCATAGTTTTGTCAGAAGGTTACGTTGCACTTCAGTCAAAACTAATGACTAAAGTTGGTGTGTACTTGAAAAATAATGAAGTTGCTCTTCATGTAAACTTTTCTCTCTGTTACACAGTCTATAGAGAAAAAGGACTGAAGTTCAATCTCATTAAGAGGTGCTTTTATTTGACAACAACAGCTACTGCCATGGTGATGCTGTTTAAACACACTTGACCTACAGTACTCCACCAGGAAATGCCTTTTCTTACACTGACATTACAATATGCTTTCTTCTTTCAGAGTTCTCAATGAAGTTTGTACTCCCCAGATGCTGAGGGGGAAAAAGACTTTTACCCCCTCAGAGCTCTTGTCAAACTTTTACTTATGTTTTTCAAAGCTTCTCTGGAACAAGATGAAGGGCATCGGTTAGGATTAATATGTTAATATTAGGGTATATGGATTAGGATAATTAGGATTAATGAATTAAACTAAAATAGAGCCATGTCACTCACACACACGCACGCAAAAAAAACTGAAAACTAAGCATGTTGCCCTTTGCGTGAACTTTTGTCCCTCTGGCATCACAGTCTGTAGAGAAACACAGTTGAAGTTCAATGTCATTAAGACATGTGTTTGTTTGACAATGGTTTACTGCCATGGAGATGCACTTTAAACACACTTGACCAGTACTCCAGAGGGAAATTGTATTTATTATATTGTTATTAGACTTTAATATGCTGATTTATCTGTGAAAGTTTTCTCTCCAGTCACTGCAAAGTAACTTTTTTTTGCCATTTTGATTACAAAGTTGTATCCATATTTCTATTTAATGCATCTGACCACAAAAGAAAGACATATTTGGTCCTATCATATAGGAGTTATGTGTAACTGACTTTTACTGCCCATTTCCTGTGAAGAAATTCTTGTTGTAGAAAGCAAGTATTAGGCCATCATCATCATAGGCTGTTTATTTTCATAATCAAAATGTGACAAATGCACCAAACACACTGCCTCAAAATGAGAGGAGTTGGGAGAGGAAGAGAATAATGGAGGGATAGGCCTTGGAGCAATATTCATCTTTCTGTCTTTTTTAAATGCTGACCCTGGGAGCTGAGCTCCAAGATTTCCTATGCATTTGTGCAAATGGCAAATAAAGTCTATTCTATTCTTTCATGAGAATCTATGGATAAAGGGCATTGTTGTTAAGGGCCCTTTTTTTGACATTAGCATTTAATCTAATTCTCCTCTTCAAATATCAATGACATTTTGCTGTAAGTAGAACTGCTTCACTGTAAATTATACATTTTGTGTACATGTTGCAGATGTTCATACATTTAAAGAACATCCCCGGTTCGCACCTCGGCCCTGGTTTATGTGTTGAAGTGACCCTTATCAAGACATTTAACTGCTAACTTTTCCCCCGTGGCTCCCACTGGTCCTGCAGGGGACAAATTTCACATGTGTGCAAATGTACAGTGACAAAAACATACCACTGTGGAATGGGTTCCATATTATTATTATTGTTAATTGTATTATTATTATTATTAATAAATGAACGACTACGTTCTGTTGTAGTTATCATTTCAGCAGTGCATTGATATTTGTTTTACAGCTATAACTGTATACTGCAAGCATCCATATTTAAGGCTTCAAATCCATCCAATAATTGAAGGTCTGTATGGAACCTACCAGGAAATGTAATGTGTGTTTAAAAAACATACATCAAGAGAGTAATGAAAAGTTTCACTCTTTATTGCCTTTCGTGTCATGATACAGGGTGTCCTCAGAACAATACAAAAAAAGGTTATTAGAAAATATACAAAAAAGTACAGACAACCAAATATAATGGGGTATAAATCCATTACAGCCTTTGCCATACAAGTCTAAAACGAGACGACCAAATCGCCAGGTGATTTTACATACATTGCTTAGGGAAACCGTTGTCTCTGTCACTTCACAGGGACATTATAATGTAACTTACATCACACATTGTCCATGTGAGGCCAAGGAAACAGTACAATATACACACACACCAGCATTAGTTGGATGGGGGATGGTTTGTTAAAACCGCTAATGCAGGCAGAACTCCTGAATATTTTAGGGTAGGTACTGGTGGAAAGCAATGCTTTTAGCAATGGCCTATATTGTAAAATCTGATTGTTAAATTATGTGCAAATGTAATCAAATGGACCTGTACATACAGTATGTACACACTCTGAGTTACAAATGGATAAATTAACATTCAGGAATTTACTGTGTACTTTACTTGTTAAGTACTACAGCATACTCCAACTGAACAAGGACTATTTCGGCTTCGGCAGGTTAATAAAAACAAAATCAGCAGTGCCTTGCCGGCGTTCAGTTCGGCAGTTCTTGCCCCTCCTAGATTTTCTAATTAGCCAAATACAGGCAAACACTGTGTGTGTGTGACAGTCAATGCAATTGTGATTTATATTGTTTTATCTCTGCTCTCTGCCAGCAATGTACCATGGACAGTTTTGTTGCTGAGGTTGTCATGGCAATTACATTAATTAGAAGAGAGAGCAATAGCATACACTGTGTCTACTGTGTCTGTCGCCAGAATTGGGGAAATCTCTAATTATGTCAAAGCATATTGGAGGTTGTTGATCTAAACAAACAGTGAAGATCCGTTCCAGTACTGTATACTGTGGATGTTCCCAGAGCAGAGCCGCATCGACTATAAAACACTTTAGTCCTCGCCAGACTTTCTTTGGCTCGGGAAGCCCTGCCCAAGACAAAAAGAGTTCTTGTTCATTTGGAGCATGTTGCTGCCTTTACAGATTATTATTACCATTATTGATTATTGGCTGTGCTTTGATAGTATATGGAGCATGAGTGTCATGTAAAAAAAAAAAACGTCCCTCACGCAGCAAAATCCAGAGTGGTAATTTCATTGTGACAGTGTAAATGGACCCAGCACTCTGTATTTTTACTGTGCAGTCTTGCCTCACAAAGATGATTTGTTTTAAACCAGCATTGATGTTTTTCTCCAGAAGAGATCAACAGCATTTGTGCCACAGTAACGCCTTTCTCCTCGGCACATTGTTTACGTAAACAGATGCCCAAATCACAATGTGAGTCATGCTGAGTTACACGATACTGTAATCAAACTTAGTATGATATAGCCAGTGGTGGGAGAAGTACTTGAGTGAATGTACTTAGTTACTTCTAGGTACTTACTCGCTGGAAAAGGCCTTTTGGATAGCGTCTAGATAGTGTACACCCTCTAATAGGCTAAAGTAAACGAAAGGCACATTAGAGCTAATTTCTTCTTTGATGTTTACTTTGGCTCAATATTTATGATACATTATTATGTGTTATTATTGCATTTGCTTACTGGTTAGTTCACTAAACATGTGGAACTAGTCTATGACTCTAAGGCACAAATGTCAGGGTTTTTGGATTTGACCCTGAAGAGTTCCATATTGGGAGTGGTAATAACACTTCATTTTAGCTCTATTTACTCCTCTCCTCTCCTCTCCTCTCCTCTCCTCTCCTCTCCTCTCCTCTCCTCTCCTCTCCTCTCATTTCATTCCTCTGATATAACTACCGCTGGTATAAAATTCCATCATAAATACATCATATTTAACAAACCGTACAAAACAGATCAAGTATAAATAGGGCACAAAGACATGTGGACAAACTGTGTAGCCTATGTGTTTAATACTGTGTGACTAGAGATATTGATATATTCACTGTATGATGTTTCAATGCTCAAATGTACTGTACAATGATTACATGTACAGTTTGTACATGTAACCTACAGGCCTGGAGTCCTGTATATCTGCACACACACACAAAGCTGTGTGCTTTGGACGTCACCGATAAAAGAAATACCATCATCACATATGCTACAGCAGTGGTTCTCAAAGTGGGGACCCCCAGGGGTCCTTTAAGGCATTCCAGGGGTCCCCGGTTAAAGGAGTGATAATTAGGAAGCAAATGGACCCTTACAGGTCTGTGACTCTGAGAGTGTAACAAATGGAACCATCCATTTGGTTCCATTTGTTACACTCTCAGAGTTATGGGGGTACATGGCCCTAATACGTAGCAAAGTGGGGTTCCTTGAAAGAAAATAAAAAGTTTGAGAACCACTGTGCGACAGGGTATATAACATATGCAATTTGATTTGTTGATAATCTACTGTAGGTTTAATTCTGCACAAAAAAAAAGGACAATGCACTCAAATTTGTGGTGAGATTGTATCTGAGATTTCTTTGAGCCTGGTATAGCTTTTATCCATCTTGGACTCATTTCCGAGAGCGTTCATAGACACCGGTAGTGTTTTTTTATTTATACAACTCTCTTGAGCCATTATGTGATAGTAATATTTGTGGGAAAAAAAATCAAGGTTCAATGGCTATTCATTTATGTTGAGGATTAAAAGAAACAACCTTATGAGACATTTGACAGCTCAGGTAGAAGATGGCAACGCATGTTGGAGGGTGCAAAGACATACTGAATGCTATGGACGCTTTGGGAAAAGGGTCTGTGATCTACGTGCATATTTATTGAATCTTTGGTTCCGTCCCGTGAAAATGCACCCAGGAAGTCACCCTCCTCCTCTTCCTCACCCACTTCCTCTTCCTCCAGCCTCTCTGCATTTCCACCTCCTCGTCCGCATGTGTCACTTCCTGTTCAGTCACCGTGGTCGACAGCTCACTTCCTGGAGAGCAGCTGGTTCTCCAGATTTTCCAGACGAGTCGTCATGGCACCCAGTGCACCGAGGGTTAAAGATAAACACATGGACCGAGAGTAATAACAATAGAATTTAATTATTTACCATCCTTTTATTCTTATTTCATTATTTAAAATTTATTTTTGCCAATGTTAGCTCTTTATTTTATATTTCTTGCTTATTTGCAAATTTAACACAAATCTGTTTATGCCACGCACTTCATCGCAGAAATACTCTGTTACGAGTAAAAGTCTGGCATTAAAAATTTACTTGAGTAAAAGTACAAAAGTATTGGTATCAAAATGTACGCAGAAAGTATGTTCATTATGCAGAATGTCCCATTTCACAAGTGTTCAAATGTATAAAAATAGCAGATCTACAAGCTACAAGCACAATGCATCACGATGCGACGCATTGTGCTTGTGCTTGTAGCTTGTAGATCTGCTATTTTCAAATGGCCGAGATGTATATAGGGCTGAAGTGGTTAATGTATTGTTATGTAATAATACTCAAAAACTACAAACTACACACTACAGTAACTAAAATGTTCAAATAATCGTAGTGGAGTAAAAGCATAATATTTGCCTCTGAAATGTAGTGGATTAGAAGTAAAAGTACTGAAAATTGGAATACCTTAATTTTGTACTTAAGCACTGTACTTGAGTAAATGTAGTTTACACCACTGCTCACACCACATGCATATAAAGTACTATATACAGTACATACTGTACAAGTATACTGCACACACACATGTGCACATTCATGCACATACACACTCACGTGTGTTTCTAAACACCCTGAGCAGACAAGGGAGCATTTTGTCCAGACCCTCAGCGAGAGAGAGAGAGAGAGAGAGAGAGAGAGAGAGAGAGAGAGAGAGGTCTGCATATGACAGGTTGTTTGAAAGGTGTGTGTGTGTGTGTGTGTGTGTGTGTGTGTGTGTGTGTGTGTGTGTGTGTGTGTGTGTGTGTGTGTGTGTGTGTGTGTGTGTGTGTATGTGTGCGTGCGGTCGTGCGTGCGTGCGTGCGTGGTACACAGTACTGGGCCTACTTTGTTTTAACAAGGGACATCTATGCATTATGTACTGTACGTACTGGACACTGCCATCAATTGATGGAGAGTTTGGATAGGGTGGCTATATTAAAAGTCATCAGAATGAAACGTGCATTGGAATAGTTAAGTGTCTCTAGCTTCTCACATACAGGGCCGGCTTAATGCACAGGCTTTAGGGGCTGCAGCCCATTGCTCCTAGCGTTTCCAAAAAGGAAAAAAACTGTGGACTATTGCAAGTAATGATGGTGAAATAGTGTCCGGGGGCTGCTAAAGTAGAGCTTAAACGGTGTCAGCTGCACCCCTCACCGTGCTGATGAAGAGAAAAAATGTCAGCAGCAAGTGAAATCTCATCTTGTCTTGACCAAGTGATGAGCTGAGCTGCACAAAGCCAGGTAAACCATGAGGATGTCTGTCTGTGTGTACACCACTGTCCACCAGAGGGTGCTAAAAGCCCAGCTCTACTATGCAGGTCCATGTTGACTTTTCTGGGATGAGAGCCCTCAATTTGAAAAGTTGCTGGCAGTGTTGCCATGCCTGCTTGTTATAAGCGATTTTGGATTTAGTTTTTCTGTTATGTCGCTTGTAAATATTGGTAGTTGAGGGTTGCAGGTTTTATTTGAACCAGTGTTTCTCAAATATTTTCATGCCATGGACCCCCAAATTAATATGTATTTGTCTCTACAACCCCCATCTGAAAAGGTTTTGTGACAGGGAGCCTCGTAGGCCTACTGGGTTTTTGGTTGTTAGAATGTTTCAAAAATCTTCCAAATCTTCCTGCATTTTATTTCACGATTTTTTTGATCTGATCTGATCTAGCAGCTATTTTAAAATAACCTATGTATACAGCATATAGATGTAAAGTGCTCATGTGGCCTATAATAGCCGTTAATAGTTTTCCTAGACCTGGTTGCTTATTTCTCTCGCAACATCTGGCAACACTGGTTGCTGGTTTTGGGAGGTTGTGTGCAGGACTGAACTGAAGGACACATGAAAGGATATGTTTCTGTGTGAGCTGCTCCAGAGTGCTCATGGTGGCCTGCTGGAACTCCACCAGACTCTCACAGGCACATGGATCCTTCACCTCAATCTCCCCTTGGCTTTCCGCTGCAGAGAGAAGGAGGGACAAAGAGAAAGGGTCACAGTTGAGAGGGAGAGAGAGTGTGTGAGTGAGAGTGGACGAGGAAACGAGACAGACAAAACATTTAAGAAAAAAGCTATAGGATAATTAGCCATATTTGCACAGTGATCTTCCATATTGCTAAAGTGTGTCACCTTACAAAGTAATAGACAAAGATACTAATTTAATTATTGATCATTTATGACAGTATGCCAAATACCTCCTACTAGACCAGTGGTTCTCAACCTTTTCTGGACCGGGGCCCACTTGAAAATCTCAAAAGCGTGCATTTTCAGAGCATGTTTATCAATCAATTGTTTAATCAATTTAAAATCATTAAAAAAAAGAAATAACTGCATAACTGTCCAGGAGAAAATTTGAAACGTGACATTAAACTTGGGAAACCCCCACAGATGTCCTCAAGGACCACCCTGTGCCACACGTTGAGCCCCGCTGGTGTAGCGTACCTGGGCACACGTTGAGCTTGAGGTTCTCAGCAATGGAATTCATGGCAGTGAAGTCGGTGGTGTAGTAGAAATGCTTCTCCACGGGCTCAGAGGCGATCTCACGAAGCTCGTCCTCCACGGCCTTCCCTACGCCCACGGCATACATGGTGATGCCTGTATAGAAACCCAACAACGTGTTATTGTTATTGTGAGAATTATAATATCTAGTGTCAAGCCTGGAGGTGAGTGTTAAGGTAGATGTCACAGCTTCATGCCATGACAGCATCTCACCAGTAGGGCTGTCACGATTATGAAATTTGACTTGACGATGAATTGTCACTCAAATAATTGCGATTAACGATTTACATTGGAACATTATGAATAAAAATGACATTTCGTTTTGGCTTTTTAGGCTTCGTTACACAAAAGTTGCCCAGGGCAGATATTATGACAAATACAGACATATTTAATTATTTTATACATTAAAAAAAAGATCAATAGTGGAAATAGCAGATCTACAAGCTCAAAACTTTGAGCTTGTAGATTGGCTTGTAGATTTCGACTACATTTGAAAATATTTGAAAACATGGAAATGATTAAGACAATTATGACGATTATGCCAAAAATTATTACGATTATCTCAAATAATTGTGATTCGACGATTTATGTCATAATGGTGACAGGCCTACTCACCAGCTTCCTTGACCTTCTTGGCCCACTCTGTGATGTCGTCCTGGGAGCGGCCATCTGTGAAGACCAGCCCGATGCGGGGGACGTTGCGGGCGGCGGCGCGGGCTCCCTCAGCCTCTAAGAAGCTGTTCTCCAACATGTGCTTCAGGGCCAGGCCTGTCATGGTTCCCTTCTCCATGTAGTCCACCTAGCGTGTGGGTTTGAGTCATACATGTAATTGAGTATTTCTCAAGCTCATGGGGCCAGGATCTAATCTTCAACTGTTTTATGGGTGTTTAATGAGTCCCAAACTGAGACAAAAAAATACTTTAACTGCTAATTTAACCACTTTCAATCTGGTGTCCCTATGGTCATGTCATTATGTGAACATTTTAACAAAATTAACAAAAATTGAAAAATAAAAACCTTAAAAGCTGATATGTAAGCTCACAACATATTGCGGATGTAATGCGTTTTGTACTTGAAGATCGGCTATTTTTGAACCATTGTAAAGTGGTTAAATGAACACTAGTGATTTGAACAGTGGTTTACTGATTTAACAGGATTTGATTGACGAAGATCCATCACAAATCAAACATTATTCTGAGTAATAATTATGAGGTTTAAACTATAGATCTGTGTGAGAGTTCTTTAAAAATCATGTTCTTAACCGGGCACCCACTTTCAATATCTGTATATTCCTTCACTCTATTTTCTTTAACTATTACGACAGTTTCTTCTTTCCCCAGCAAACTTGCATATTCTCCGAATGTATTTGAGTTTCTAGTGTTCCCAAAATATCTATACAAATACCAAATGTATTTGCCAGGGTTCCAACACTTCTACTGTGACATTTGTGGACACAAATCTTCTTAGTCTTAGTCTTAGTCAGTTAACAAAATAATGTACCAGAATTTTGTTTTGCTTAAATACCATAGCAAAAGTTACTTGTGGTGGTAAATAGGTGAAAAAGAGAGGAGAGTAACTAAATAGTAGTACATGTTTTTACCTTCATAACAGCAGCTTTGATCTCGTCAGCTGTGTGGTACATGTTTAGAGGAAACTCTGTTCTTACACGGCTGGAGTACTGGACCAAACCCACCCTGGTACCATGAAGGGACACGTCCAAGGAATCCACAACCTGCACACAACAACACAGAGGAGAGGATTCGTCTGATCCTTATACTGTACACGGGGCTGGTTAGCTGGTTAAACTGAGCCTGCTACTAAGAGCCATTAAGTCCAGAGCCTAAAAAGCAGATCAAAGTTTAAATTCAGAGGTACGGTGGCTTGGGATTGATGATTCATCAATTCATTATGACAGCCAATCCCGTAATTACTGTTTTTATTTTCTTAAATTTTGAGTTGCTAATTATTTATTTCTTTAGATTTGTTTCCTTCCAATCTTGTCGTAATGCCAATAAACCCTCCCCACAAATTTCTGTGTTTTCACCAGTGCTGTTGTGTCCTACTGGCTCACCTGCCACTGAAAGGACATAATACCTCCTGCTCCTGCCGTTCACACTGACAGGTGACGGTTTTTACTTGTCTAATCCGATATGCGACACGTTATATATGATGTGAAATATATCAATGTAGATATAACCAAAGAAATTCTCACCTGGTTAACAAACTTTTTGACCAATTCAAAGTTCTGCGGCCGGACACTCTTGGATCCGTCAATTATCAGCACCAGGTCAATGTTGGCTGACCTGCAGGCTGGGGGGAGAGGAACAGATGAGATGAGAGGAAGGGAGGATAAGAGAAGGAAAGGAAGAACCAGGAACCAGTTTGGAGTGAAAGTGGTTGATACACTGGAAAGGTGTTGTGAGTCCGTTTCGGAGAATACACAGCATACATGTTCCCACAGTTACTATTGGTGTTGACACAGTTCCTGATATTGCAGTGATGTTTTTGTAAAACATCAATGCAAAGTGGTTTGCTCTTCTGATATAAATTATTTAGAGATGTGTGATTCATCTGTTTTAATTGAAAACAAAAAGTGGCAATAATCATTTCAAATCAGAAGCTGTGGTAATTTATTTTAATGTGCGAGAAAGGGTGACGGTCGCTGTACAGTGATATATTGCACAGATATCGCACAGTGAACCTCAAATGCATTATTGGGATTATACCACAGTTTCATTATTATTGTTTAAGATTAGAAAGCTAAGAATTGAAAACTACTTTCAGCAGTGGAAAGTAACTAAGATACATTTACTCAATTACTGTACTTAAGTACAATTTTGAGGTATTTTTTACTTTACTGGAGTACTTCCAATTTCCTATAATTTTACTTCTACTCCACTACATGTCAGAGGTGAAGATACTTTTACTCCATTATAATCAAACGTAACTTTACTTTGTAGATTTTGATTGTCCTGTGTGCTGTTAGTTACAAGGAGATATTAGCTCTCCTTAGAAAGCATGTCAGCCAGTCACAATGTGAAGTCGTAAACAACTGCAATAAAGAATGCGGTACAGCAGTGGTTCTCAAGCTTTTTCATGTCAATATATGGCCCCCAAATGAATATGAATTTGGCCACGGATCCCCATCTGAAAATATTTTGTGCCAGGGGACCCCCATACAAGATTTACGTTAAGATATTCAAAATCGTTCAAATTTTTTCAAGATCTTTTGAAAATAGAAGAAAATAGAAGAATAGCAGCTCAGCAGTTCTGAGCTTGTAGATTGGCTATTTTCAAATGTATATAGGGTGAACGTGGTTAAACTGATTTTTAAGCCATTTTAACAGATTTTGCTGGACCCCACTTTGAGAACCACTGTGTTACAGTACCTGACTCGGACAGAGACATATATATAATATATAGATTGCACGTACTTCCACAACTCTTGTTGTCGTCTTGCAGCAGTTGACCCTCGGGGCAGATACAGTAGAAGGATCCTGGGGTGCTCACACACTGGTGCTCACAGCCATGCTCCACTGTGTTGCACAGGTCCAGGTCTGCACACAGTGTACACATACACATTATAAGCACATGCTCATACAAAGGAGTTTCCTGTAAATAGGGGAGTGGGTGATGTAACCCCCATATGTGTGTGTTTTGTTACTTAGATATATAGGGAATAAATCTGTGTACATAGTGAATCAATCCTGCAGGAGAGACAGACAGTAGGAAAGCTTATAGAGAGACAATGTAGGAGAGACAGACCGTAAGGAAGCTGAGAGTTAGACAGTGTAGGCAACACAGACGGTAGAAACGCTGAGAGGGAGACAGTGTTGGCGAGACAGACAGTAGGGAAGCTTGGAGAGAGACAATGTAGGAGAGACAGACAGTCAGGAAGTTGAGACAATGTAGGAGAGACTGACAGAAGCTGAGAGGAAGACAGTGTTGGAGAGACAAAAGCTGGTTTATATTTCCAGTCTATAATTCCCAAAAGGAAATGTGTGTATTTAATTCAGCCTGACCAGAAGCAGGGATAAAACATATCCCCACCAGAGATAACAAAACATTTATGACCTGAGGGGGAGATATTAGACTGACATGGATTGTCTCTCCCCCCGAGGAAATCGAACCCTGCATATAGTATACCCACAACACATACTATACACCCACATACATGCATATTCTTTCTCCATACTACTCTGTGCCTGAAATAGATACATGTTATAGATCAGGGGTCTTTAACGTTTTTCAGCCCGAGGACCCCCTAGCTGAGAGAGAGAGATGAAGCAGGGACCCCCACTAAATATTGTATAACATTTAGTTGCAGATTTAACTTTTTCATAGATTTCATAGATAGCTTCACAGACTTGTTTCACTATCATCAGTGCATGTTGGATTCGTGTAAATGTGTATTTTCAGACATTTAACCACTTAAACCGTCAATACTTAGTAAACTAGACCTTTCACTCTGTACTTGGTCTGCTCTTTTTTCCCCTCTACACCAAACCTCTTTGCCGAAAATAGCCGATCAACAAGCTCACAGAGCTTGTAGATCTGCTATTTTTGGCTAAAGTTCTCCTCAGAATAGGGTGCTATGGTTCAAGTGGTTAATGTAAAATAATTTTCCTATCACATAGGCCCCCCTGTAGTAACTCGGAGGACCCCCTAGGGGTTACGGACACCCTGTTGAAGAAGAAGATCATAAAATGTATCCCTTTTAAGGTTAGTTAAAGATCAATCAGGGAACCCAAGAGATTAGTTAAAGATAGATAAGGAATACAAAAAAATAGAGCTACAGAGACTGAAGAAATGCAAAGAAAAACGTCTCTGTTTTGAGTGGAATTCACTGACTTGTGCAGGTCTTCTTGTCTTTGTTGAGTTTGAATCCTTTGTTGCAGTCACAGGTGAAGACGCCCGGAGCGGCGATACAGATTTGCTCACAGTCATGCTTGCCCATGGCGCACAGGTCAATGGCTGAACAACAGACACACACACACACATAATAGCAGTCATTATGAATGTGTGCTTGGCTTCACTTGTGTGTATATGCATGTTGACACCCTGGTTATGTATTTGCAAACTGTATTTGTTTGTAAACTATGTGTGTAGCTGTGTGTGCATGTGAAGCCATTATTAAAATAATAATAACAATACATGTGTGTCTGTCTGTGTGTTTTTGTGTGTCGGCCTGACTAACGTGTGCAGGTCTTCTTGTCGGCGTTGAGTGTGTATCCTTCGTTGCAGTCGCAGGTGAAGACTCCAGGTTCGGGGAGACAGATGTGTTGACAGTCATGCTTCCCCTCAGCACACAGGTCTATGGCTATAAACAACACACAAATGCACTGGTTAATATACCTGTACCTGTACATGTTTGTGTGTCTGCATACTGTATCAGTGTAGGCACATGTAAGTCTTTGCACCATGATTTATCATGTATTTTATTTGATTATGTTCCTCTATGCATGTGAATGTACGGGACCATACCGATGGTGTGGCATGTTTGGCCTGAGTACAATTCATGGCATATACAGTACTGTACATGCCATGCTGAGCATTTTCAGAAGGATTATTTATTTATTTAGGCTATTTATTTATTTCTCTCTCTCGATTTCATCCAACCAGAGTTATCGTTCAGTATCTTTTATTAGCCTTTTTTCTGTTTCGTTTCAGTGAGTTTCCGGAGTCGTTTGGCTCATTTCAGTTTAGTTTGTATTGTTTAAAGGCATAGAATGTAACCTTGCCCTGTATTTCCATAACACAACTATAAATAAAATAAATTAACAATCATTTCCCTCTATACCAGTAGTTATCAGCCACTGGAGTAGACGGAGGTGTTTACCTGCAGAAATGCTGTATTTTGGTTTGTTTTGACAGGGCTGTTTTTGGGCTACCAAAAGAAACGCCAAAAAACACCAAAAAACAGCAAGATGGCAGTGCGTTACGGCACTGGTATAGAGGTAAATGATGGGTAAATTATTGTATTATTGTTGTGTTATGTAAACACAGGGCAAAGTTACATGCTTTTATTATGAATGTGTTTAGTTTCAGTTTAGTTTCTATTTGTTTCAGTATTAGTTATAGTATTAATGTATCAATGTATTAATGTATGTATGGATTATGTATTTATGCATATGTATTTATTTATTTATTCATTCATTCATTATTCTTCAGGGGTTCAGAATAGGTATTGTGAAATACAAACACAACATCCCTCTCTCAATAAACATGTTCTGTACATGTTTTTAGCTAGTTTTGTAAGTGTGCAATATTGTTCAATGTTCTATTTCTTTTCCCACAACTAGTTTTAGGCTTTAGTTTACTTTTTGTTAACTACAGTATAACCCTGAATACAGAATGCAAATTTGACACTGATGTTACTTCTAGTTATTGGTGTATTTTAAAGCATTTAAAAAGCATACATTGAGCCAAAAATAATCACGGGAGAACATATAGATTTTCTTATTAACAATGACTTTGGAGAAAATTAGAAAATACATTTGGTTATAATCACGTTATCCTTGTTGAATGCTTTTAAAAAGCACAGATTGAACTGAAAATAGTCCCTGGAGAAAAGACAGATTTTTCTATTGAAATTCTTAACGTATTAACCGCGCTCTGAGTTTTAGTCTTGCAGGTCTTGACTCAATTATTCACCTAAGTGCAGTAACGTTTTATTAACTTGGGAGAAAATGTAAATGGCCCGACTAACGTGTGCAGGTCTTGCTGTCTTCGTTGAGTGTGTATCCTTGGTTGCAGTCGCAGGTGAAGACGCCCGGCTCGGGGAGACAGATTTGTGCACAGTCATGTTTGCCCTCAGCACACAGGTCAATGGCTGAACAACACACACATCACAGCAGTCATTATGAGCGTGTCTTTGATTGCACTTGTGTGTATACGCAGTAGCACATGTCAACGCCCTGGTTATACAATATACAAGTCCCCTTTGTGCAATGCAGAAAAGACAGAGTGTGTGTGTTTTTGTGTGACGGGCCGACTAACGTGTGCAGGTCTTGCTGTCTTCGTTGAGTGTGTATCCTTGGTTGCAGTCGCAGGTGAAGACACCCGGCTCGGGGAGACAGATTTGTTGACAGTCATGCTTCCCCTCCGCACACAGGTCTATGGCTAAACAACATACACACATATACACACACACAAAGGTTAATACTGCTGATAACGTCCTGTTAGTGTGTGTATGCCAGAGGTGGGACAAGGCCACAAGTACAATTAAGTCTCAAGTCTTTGCTCTCGAGTCCTAAGTCAAGTCTAAAGTCAAGACAGGCAAGTACCAAGTCCAAGTACCAAGTCCAAGGGCCCTATATTGAGTGCTGCCTTACCCCTTATCCCTAAACGTATTATTAGCCATATTTGACTATTTTGAAAAACATTGTAAAATAGTTCAACTAGCCGATCTACATCAACACGTTGTGAGCTTGTAGATTGGCTATTTGAACTATCTTAAAATGTTTTTCAAAATAGTAAAAAATTGCACAAAACGTTTAGGGATAAGGGGTAAGGCGGCACACAAGATAGGGCCCCAAGTCCTAAATGTTTTGTTTCAAGTCCCAAATAAGTCCTAAGCTTGTTGGAAGGTATCGAGTGACTTGAAAAGACTTGACGTCTCAAGTCAAGAGAGGGCTTAACTAAGTCAAGTCAAGTGGGGTCGTTGGCATTGAAGTCCAAGTTGAGTCAAAGTATTCTTTTGATTTGATCAAGTAAGTATAAAGTCATCAAATTTGTGACTCGAGTCCAAGTCGAGTCTCAAGTCCTCGTCTCGAGTCCACACCTGACACAATTCATCGTACACTTGACATTACAGCTGGTAATTTTCCAAAGTATGCAGTAGGCCGGCCTAGTTTGTTAGATTTTCCAGGAAACCATTGGATCCCATTCATTTCAGTACGGTTTGAAAATCAACTTGCAGAGACTTGAAACTTGCTTGAGACAGGTAATCCAACACGCAGGTCAAAGTCATGTTGTCGTTGTTTGAATGCATTTCAAAAGCACATATTGAACTGAAAATAATCCCTTGAGAAACTAAGTTCGGTAACGTTTTGATGACTTTGGAGAAAATGACTAACGTGTGCAGGTCTTGCTGTCTTCGTTGAGTGTGTATCCTTGGTTGCAGTCGCAGGTGAAGACGCCCGGCTCAGGGAGACAGATTTGTGCACAGTCATGTTTGCCCTCAGCACACAGGTCTATGGCTGAACAACACACACATCACAGCAGTCATTTTGAGTGTGTCTTTGATTGCACTGGCAATCAATGCGCAATTGCATAAAGTCCCCTTTATGCAATGCAGAAAAGACAGAGAATATGTGTGTGTGTGTGTGTGTGTGTGTGTGTGTGTGTGTGTGTGTGTGTGTGTGTGTGTGTGTGTGTGTGTGTGTGTGTGTGTGTGTGTGTGTGTGCGTGTGCGTGCGTTTGTGTGTGTTTTTGTGTGACGGCGCGACTAACGTGTGCAGGTCTTGCTGTCTTCGTTGAGTGTGTATCCTTGGTTGCAGTCGCAGGTGAAGACACCCGGCTCGGGGAGACAGATTTGTTGACAGTCATGCTTCCCCTCGGCACACAGGTCTATGGCTAAACAACACACACACATGTTAGTACTGCTGATAACGTCCTGTCTTTGCTCTCGATTCTGGAGGCAAGTCCGAAGTCAAGATAGCCAAGTCCCAAGTCAAGTCTCAAGTCAAGACTAATAAGTCCCAAGTAAAGTTCAAGCCCTAAAACATTTGTTTCAAGTCCCAAATAAGTCCTAACCTTGTAGGAAGGTACCAAGTGACTTGAAAAGACTTGAAGTCTCAAGTCAAGTCAAGTCAAGTCGAGTCTTTGGCGTTGAAGTCCAAGTTAAGTCAAAGTATTCTTTTGATTTGATCAAGTAAGTATAAAGTCATAATATTTGTCTCAAGTCGTCGTCTTGAGTCCACACCTCACACAATTCATCGTACACTTGCTGGTAATTTTCCAAAGTGCAGTAGGCCTAGTTTGTTAGATTTTCCAGGAAACCATTGGATCCCATTCATTTCAGTACGGTTTAAAGATCAACTTGCAGAGACTTGAAACTTGCTTGAGACAGGTAATCCAAAACGCAGGTCAAAGTCACGTCGTTTGAATGCATTTCAAAAGCACATATTGAACTGAAAATAATCCTTGGAGAAACTTAAGTGCAGTAACGTTTTGATGAGTGATGACTTTGAAGAAAATGACTAACGTGTGCAGGTCTTGCTGTCTTCGTTGAGTGTGTATCCTTGGTTGCAGTCGCAGGTGAAGACGCCCGGCTCAGGGAGACAGATTTGTGCACAGTCATGTTTGCCCTCAGCACACAGGTCTATGGCTGAACAACATACAGTACACACACGTTTGCAGTAGTTTGTTAGATTTTCCAGGAAACCAATGTTTTCCATTAATTTCAGTGCAGTTTGAAAATCAACGTCTTTTTACGAATGAAATTCATAATGTATTAACCGCGCACTGATGTTTAGCTAACATTGACTCAATTATTCACCTAAAGTGCGGTAACGTTTTAATGACTTTGGACAAAATGTAAACGGCCCGACTAACGTGTGCAGGTCTTCTTGTCGTCGTTGAGTGTGTATCCTTGGTTGCAGTCGCAGGTGAAGACTCCAGGCTCGGGGACACAGATTTGTGCACAGTCATGCTTCCCCTCAGCACACAGGTCTATGGCTAAACAACACACACACAGGTTAATACTACTAACAATGTCCTGCACAGTTCATGTTTGTGTGTGTGTGTGTGTGTGTGTGTGTGTGTGTGTGTGTGTGTGTGTGTGTGTGTGTGTGTGTGTGTGTGTGTGTGTGTGTGTGTGTGTGTGTGTGTGTGTGTGTGTGTGCGTGTGCGTGTGCGTGTGCGTGCATTAAAGTCTTTGCACCATGGTTTCTTGTGTATGTTCAGTGTGGATTTACAGGATCATACCGGTGGTCTGGCATGCTTAGCCTGACTACAATTCATGGTATTTGACATTCATTTAATTTTCCAAAGCATGAAGTAGTTTTGTTTGATTGTCGAGGAAGCCATTGGATTCCATTTTCCGAGACTTGAAAGTTGCTTTAGCTAGGTAATTGATTGAGAAATATGAGACAATGTTCTGGTTCTGGATAACAGTCAGTTACTATAGTCCTTCCTCTTTCAATCTCTCCCTAGAGTGATTTGGCTTGACTTTTGTTCCTAACGGCCAGTGAACAGCGACATATTACATTTTTTGTGTGAATAAACAAAGAAAGAGCAAGGATACCACCGAGCATGCAAGCAATACAGAGCAGTTACCAGATACCAAGGCTGCTAACACTGGCTGTACTGCTTTGCAATGCCAGGAGTATGATGATGATGATGATGATGATGATGATGTACTTATGTTTTGTTTCTGTGCTACTGACAATGTGAATTTCCTATTTGGCAATTAATAAAGTATATCATAAGCATAAAATACATGAAGACAACTACAAAATAACTATATAACTATTAGATACATAACTATATAGCCCTCAGATTATGTTGTGTTTGGTATTGACAATGGTATTAGATATCTAAATGTTTTGAAATATTGTTGTTGTTGTTGTTTTGTTTTTGTTTTTGTATTTTACACAAGGCATAGTATATGAAATGTGTAGTTTGAAGTGTCCCCGTCATGACAATGACACCGGTATGGTACTTTAAGTAAGTGTTTTTTCTTTTTAATGTCTGAATTGCATGTTCTTTGGGCACAAACAGCACATACTGGACAGGGACAACAACACAACACTATTTGAGCATAACACATAGATAACTGACATTGTACAATTGACAGACAGACAACACAGTTATCCCCTTTAACTGTATTATTCTCAACGTTATTCCCTGGACTAGAGAATATCTAGGCCACGATTCCAGTAAAAACCAGTGTTGCTTCGTTGTGACACACAAACACACAAAAAGTACCAGTCATTGTTTATAAGCTCTATATGACCATCTGTATACTAGGGTAAAACAGGTGTTTTGAAAAGCACTGAGATTGGACAAACCCATAGCCACGTTAACATGAATTCTTCTGAGGAATGCTGTTTATCTGTGGTATGTGGGTTAAACGCTCCGCTAGATTACATGGTGTTACCTGTGTCTTGGTATGCCACAGCTTCAAAAAGGCCAGCGCCGAACATTTGGCTTACTTGGGGGTTTGTAAATTACCCTCAAGTAAAATGTTCCTGTCTACAGGATTCCCGCGTTCTGTTTGCAGCAGATACAGTACAAACAGACACATGTACAGGTCTGCGGACATGCTTGGGTCAGGGAGCAAAACATGCTGCCTGCATGCTTGCGTGCTCATCTGTTCATGTGAGATTGCTTAAAGGAGTAGTTCACCCCCCCAAAAAAATCGCATTCCTAAGCCAATCATTTGATGACCGGCAGAGTCTCCGGTAGGAGACTCTTTGAGTAGGGGACTCTTTGAGACTATTTTGAGACTCTTGGAGTCTCCTACTGAGTCTCCTATTGACCGATGACCCGTCATCAAATTATTGGCTTAGGAATGCGACAAAAACTGAAAAATCTCCATGAATTCAAGGCTTCATGGGGTGTGTAATTGATATAAAATAAGTAAAATAAATGTTCCCATAGTTCAACTGAACTATGGGTAACGGGTGTGTGTGTGTGTGTGTGTGTGTGTGTGTGTGTGTGTGTGTGTGTGTGTGTGTGTGTGTGTGTGTGTGTGTGTGTGTGTGTGTGTGTGTGTGTGTGTGTGTGTGTGTGTGTGTGTGTGTGTGTGTGTGTATGCTGCATGCTCATGCAGACAGGCACAGAGATGTTGAAGTAAATAAGGAGCACCGTTGTGTGTAGTCATGTATAACACTCTACTCACGCTGGCAGGTCTTTCCGTCTTCCAGGAGCCTGTATCCCTCGTTACAGCGGCAGTGGTAGCCATTGAGCACGCTCACACACTCATGATCACAACTGTGGTTCCCAAACGAACAGTAGTCGATCACTGAGGAGGAGAGAAGCAGCGAGGCCAATAAGCAGCAGAGCGAGAAAGAAAAGCAGAAGAGTGTGTGTGTGTGTGTGTGCGTGCGCACAGGGTCAAATCCTCAGTGTTAATTGAACTCTGATGCTGCGTTGACACTGGCAGCTACCGAGATATAGGCTACCATTATTTTTCAATGGAAGCCAGCAACATGAAGATACTGTACAAAGATACATCTGACGTTTGTAGGTGCTACAAAAGCTACAACAGCTACAGAGCTACAAATATTCTGGGTAGCTTTGTATCTTTTGTATCTTTTGTATCTGCCAGTGTGAACGCAGCATGAGAGTTACAACCTCTCAGAGTTACAAATAGATAAATGAACACTGAGGATTTTGCTGTGTGGGGTTGACTCTATGTTCCCTTGGCCTGATCCATATTCAACAACTTGAGCCCTGACTTCGTACTAAAGGGATACATCAATGGGGGAAAAAAGGCTAACTAACATAAAATTAACATCATTAAAAGCATTCATAGTACTTTTGAAAGGATCATGACTAACTTAACCACTTAAACCCCAGCATCCTCATTGTGGGGAAGGTTTTAGCAGAAAATAGCCGTTCGACAAGCTCACAATGCGTCGCGCTGCGACGCGTTGTGAGCTTGTCGATCTGCTATTTTCAGCGAATGCTTTCCCCACAACAACAGAAAACAGAAAATACACTAGGATAGAGCCCTGAGGGACTCCGTGCAACCATATGTGGTTTAAGTGGTTAAAGTTAAATGACACTTTGGTAGAGGTTTAGGTCTTGCCATGATGTAACTCCAAATATTGGTGAGGCATCTTCAATAGTTTGCTCTGTTGATTAGAAATTGATTATTCCAAAAATAATATTCTCCTCATTATTTTGCATTGCACAGTGAAAAGTCACTCTTTTAGCACATACTGTACATGAACACAAAAAAAATGCAGATTCTTCCAATGTACAGTTTAATATTAGAAAACCCGACGTGGCTTTTTTTATGTACAATTTGAATAGAGCACCGAAGTCCTGACGTCACTCGTTCATCCCCAGGTTTGCGGAAGTAATTTCTCTATGGAGAATAACATTGGGTCATCTTAGAATCGTCTCATATAAGAATTGTGGTCCAAAAATAAACACAGCGTGTCGGCGTTATTGTCAGGGAGGAGGTTCTGTATAGTTTATGATAGTCAGTCACTTATATTTGATACAGTCTGTTTCTGGCGAAAATGTAACTAATTTGGCGGAAGTAACATTAGCGTTTTCTCACCGTCAGTTGATGCTTCATATCCATAAGAGTCAACCCGCCGTGGTCATTTGTTTATTTTTGGAACACAGTTCTTATTTGACGCGATATTAAATACGTCTATGGGATTCAGAACGGGGGTGGAAAACTGCGAACCAGGTAGACAAACAAAGGATGTGTAAATGACGTCAGACTTCGGCGGTCTATTAGGAAGAAGATCCAGAATCGATCCGTGGATCTGGATCAGGATTTTCAATCCTTTATGTATATAAAAAAAGTGTCAGATTTTGAAATGTTTTACATTGTCAGAATCTTTGTTTGCATTAATTTGCTTCAGTGACTTCGAGACCTTTCACTGTGCAATGCAAGTCAATGAGGAGAGATATAGCTACTGTATAACTCTTATCCTGAATGAAATTCTTTAAGAATTTACCAGATGTCTCACCTTCGATTCTTCATTACAAAAGTGAATAAAAACATGCAAATGCAAGTTTGGGAAAAATATGCTTTTTTCCCAACTATTGTAAATCACAAACAAAGCTGTTGCTGAAAGCATTGGGGCAGGTTGGAGTATTTTGGAGCACAAAGTTAAAGCCAAGCACTATGAGCAAAGAATCAAACACACTAATCGTGTGCGCAGTGACACAAGAATACATGTGAATGGGATGATAATGATGAGTGTGTGTGTGTGTGTGTGTGTGTGTGTGTGTGTGTGTGTGTGTGTGTGTGTGTGTGTGTGTGTGTGTGTGTGTGTGTGTGCGCGCTTGTGCGCGTGCGAGTGCGTGTGTGACTAACTTGAACAGGTCTTCTTGTCTTCATTGAGTGAGTAGCCTTTGTTGCAGTCACAGGTAAATGCACCAGGCGAACTGATGCAGATTTGTTCACAGTCATGCTTTCCTTGAGCACACAGGTCAATGGCTGAAACACACACACGCACACAGTGAAGAATTTTGATATAAGCTCAAGGTTACAGTGACACTATATTCCATCCATTTTACAACTGGAATCAATTCATATCATTACCCTTTGATTTGTTTCATTTATTTTTAATTAATTTGATCCCGCAGGGGAAATTCACTGATTTCTGCCTTAGTGGTCAGACTTGAACTAGAGGGGGAGGAGTTAGGTATTAAGTGTCTTGCTCAGGGACAGGGGCACCTCGACACATTGCCAGGGCCAGTAGTCGAACCTGGGACTTTCTGTATCCCAGGCGGCCTCTCTACCCATTCAGCTATGGCCACCCATAACTTCTATTACCTTTTTCATTAGTGTTAATTGAATTAATTGCCAAGTAATAATCATCTTGTTGCATCATCAGTGTGACTGATGTGATTGTATTAGATTGTGTCATTGGTGTTACCTGTGCAGGTCTTCTGGTCCTCATTGAGGGTGTATCCAGGCTGACACAAGCAGTGGTACGAGCCTGGTGAACTTTCACAGATATGCTCACAGCCGTGGTCTGACTCCAGACACAGGTCCATTCCTGTACAGAAGATCATCATCATCATCATCATCATCATCATCCTCATCCTCATCCTCATCCTCATCCTCATCCTCATCCTCATCCTCATCCTCATCCTCATCATCATCACCATCAATTGGGTCTGGTCTTTAAGATACTCAGACGATCAGTGTACATTTACATATCAAAGTTCTCTAGAGTGAGTTTCTCAGCTCATCTGACCTCGTTCCCCCAAAAATTGTCTCAAACATGGACAAAATGCATCCTGCTATGCTGCCAATAACATGTGGAATGCATTACCAAACTAACTAACCTAAAAGAATGGCTGACATCAAAATACAATTGGGCTTAGTAGAACCCCCTCGGAACGCCTTGGTAGAGTAGTAGCATACTCTGTCCCACCCCTCCTTTGTCTAATATACCTCTTAATGATTAATTAAGTATGACCACAAAGGAAAAAAGCCCCTGGAGCTTTTCGTGTTATCTTTTTAGCGCAACCTTTAACTGCTCTACTGTTAACCAACTTGTTGATAAAGTTCGAGAAGGGATTGTCTAGAGTCTGTGGATTCACAACATGACCCCAGATCACAAGTAGCCAACTCATTTTGTTTCCCTTCAGATGATTATTTTCATTCTAGGGTGGTTATAGGCGTGTCTATGAGACTAAACAAGCAAGCAGCTTTGATATACATACTGAATTGCACATCAAGGCAAGAGTACAATTCTAGTGTGGTGCTCCATCACCCAGGTGTGTGTGTGTGTGTGTGTGTGTGTGTGTGTGTGTGTGTGTGTGTGTGTGTGTGTGTGTGTGTGTGTGTGTGTGTGTGTGTGTGTGTGTGTGTGTGTGTGTGTGTGTGAGTGTGTGTGCGTGTGCGTGAGAGAGAGAGAAAGAGAGAGAGAGAGAGAGAGCACACCGTCGTGTAAAGCCATCATGTAGGCTGATAAGCCCCTTTAATAACTGTTTTTGTATTCCAACTAAAAGGATAAAGTTCAAATTACCATGAGTCCAGTAATGAAAACAATAATATCAGTATATTAGGAAATATCAGCCCTTTAAATAGTTTACAGAGGCACGTTTGAGAAAGTATTAAGTTCTCTGAGGCTCAAAGGCCATCCTGCATATTTCTATGGTGTTTACACTTGTGATGTGTTTAATTACATGCAGGATATTAGGCTGATTGATGTAGCCTGTGGCACGAACTGCAAATCCCACCTAGACGGTTGGAGACTCATATCCAGATGTATTCCTATTTTATGCTGGGTTTAGCAAACCTGCGGTGGGGCGAAATGTGTTGATTTTCTCTGGTTTCATATTGAGGGTTTACATAACTGTAATGGACATTAAATTCATAATACACGCCAGACACATAAGGAATCTACAAGCTCACCACAGACATTTTCCGTGGAGTAGCAGGCCAAACTAATGAGTCAAATCTAACTCAGCACTTCCCGTCTTAACCAATGAAAGATTCAACATCACAGTTCAATTTCCATATTTACTACAGAGCTTGTGATTCAACTGCATTGCCACTCTAGGCTAACTTTAAAGCCAACAAAACTATTGAACTGAACCATAGACAAACAACAGGTCATTCAAAATGTGCCATTATAGTAAATCAGCTCTGTAACCAGCTTGCGAGATTCAAATTTCTGTGATATACTTTCTTTTTAAAATGATTCTCCGAATGAAAATTTGCCAATGGAAAGGAAAGTGCCTAAAGGCTAGGCAGGTTTATTTGTATAGCTCATTTCATACACTAATGCATTTCAAAGTGCTTTGCGTGAGGCATAAACCCTTACGCATGAAGAGAAATAAAGTTATGTGACTCAAAGCCACACCACCAGGGGGACACAAACCCTTTAAAACTGCTTGTACAACAAATGGGACTGTAGCAGTGGTGCCGGCGCCTGTTTAATTAAAGGACACTGTGTCCCCCCACTATTCAGTCCAGCCAACAATTTATTTATTTATTTATTTATTTATTATTATTATTATTATTATTATTTTTAAACAAAAAATTAAATCAGTCCAGTCCCCCCGCACCATTAACAAACCCACCCGCAAAAAAACATTTTTTTTCGCACGGTCAACATGAACGCGTGCTTCCCGATGTGTCCCCCCAGGTCATATTCCATTCCAGCGCCTCTGGACTGTAGTCAACATGGGACTTGAACCCACACAATATTAAAAGCTGGGTCTCAAATCCCAAGAAGCTGGTTGTCTAAAATAATCTAAAATAATCTTTAAGAAAGTCTGGCTCTCTTACCACAGAGCTTATCCTGGAACTGCAGTCCAAACTGGTGGATGAGATCGAACCGCTCAACCAGGTAGACGTGGTCCTCGAAGGGCGGGGACGCCATGGCTCTCAGTGATGTCAGGTCGGCTCTGGCCACGCCCACGGCGTAGATCTCAATGCCCTTCTCCCTGGCCTCTGCAGCCACCTCCGCCACGCGATCCTGGGGACGGCCATCTGTCACGATAACTGCTACGTTGGGAATCTGCCGGTGGAGAGGATATCATCAGATAGTACATCAGATACTAGGACATGATCGGGGGGCACTGTTAGAAGACCCAGCAGTGCAAGGACCAGAGTCTTGAACCACTGAGCTAGAGAGGCCCCAAGTAGGTCTGATCAACAAGCTCATAGTCAGGAGTAGTTGTTGCTCACCAGCTTAGCAGCATCGAAACAGACAATCAGGTCACACGTATATACACTAAATCAAATAATTAAATCAAAGAATGAATACATGTTCTGACAGACTGTTGACATAATAAGGGAGGGGGAATAAATACATTATTTCAAATACATTTTTTTGCAGGACGTTGCTACATGCTAAAATAAAATATGGCCCGGACCGTGGCCTGGTGGTCCGGGCACCTAGGCTCCAAAGTAGCCTGAGTGCATCGCGGGTTCGAGTCCCGTTCCCGACGATCTTTACTGCATGTCTCTCCCCATCTCTCTCTCCCTGTTTCCTGTCTATCTCCACTTTCCACTATAAATAAAGGCAGAAAAGCCTTAAAAAATATAAATAATAAATATCAAATAAAATATTATCAAACATTCAGAGATTTAAGAGTTCTTTGTGTCTTCTTTAAATCTGCAATCAGGAAGGACACTACCCAAAGATTATAAGTGCAATACCTATCTCCCTTGGCCACGCAGGGTTTGCCTCTAGTTTGAGCAGTAGAAATTTGGTTTCTCATGCAGGAGACCCAGGTTCAAGTTTCGGGTATGAAAGTTACGTAATGCCGATTTAAAGAGAGTTGGAAGGAAAAAAGTAAAAAATAACTAACCAAAAAGAAAGAAAAATAACCTCAAATAATATCTTGATGATGAGAGTTGGAACTACTATTTCTCCTTGATGTGGATTAGTGGCTGAGTCTGTGAAGAGGAAACAAGCTTTCTCTCTCTGAGGGGTAAATGGCATCCAGGATGGCAATTAATCATCCTGGATTAATGATATTTCAAAGAGATTTTACAGCCAGTTATTTTCTCACTTTATGTGGGCTAAGGGCAAAAGCAGTTCATGGTTTTGTGGTAGGCTATTTCAGAGAGATTTCAATCCCAGTGTATCGTTTCATTCTATGGGAAGACCTTTTAATTGGGCCTGTTTCCCTCTCTGGGGTTAGAGACATGGCCACTGGATACACACTGCGTTGTGAGCTTGTACATCGGTCATTTACGGTGAAGAGAGTAGGGAAAAATGTACAGTACAGTATAGACCCCTGTGGGATCCCAGTCAAATAAATATAGTGTGGTTAATAAAGTCAGTTTACCTTGGGCCTGTCTCCCTCCTCTGCAGTGAAGGCTACGTTCATGGCATATTTGATAGCCAGACCCGTCATGGTGCCCTGGGCCAGGGGAATGATCTCATTGATGCCCTTCACCATGGCATCCAGCTTGCCGTGGGTCTTCAAGGAGAATTCATTGAGTACCTGATGTAGAAAGAAGAGTTATCATCACACACCAATTAACTGAACTGAATTGAATGAGTCTACTCACCAAGTGAAGATAGTGGACGAGACAAGAGGATTAGAGCATTTTAATGAAAGAGAACTCATTGTTCACTTGAACAGGAGAGGCTGATTAAAGAGGGGGGGGAATCATAACAAGGCCACATAAAAGGTGTGCCTAGTTGAATTGCCAATAGCCCACCCCAGTCATTTGGGGTGTGTGGTGCCATGGTTCAGCCTAATTCTATTAATCGTTTTCAGCACCCTCTAGTGGACAATTTTGCAGAAGAGAGGCATAATCTATAGATATACACAGATATGCAATTGCTTCTTGTTGCTCAATTTACAGAATGCAAGAAAATTACATTATCCAGGAAAGCTCAATATAATTGTATGTATTTTCTTCTCATTGTTTTTAGTATTGTAAAATGTTAATTATATCATAGTCCTTGTAGTGTTGTATATAATTGTATTAACCAATGGACCCTTCGCTAAGCCCCACCCACTCCACTCTGTGACTGGTGGTGCGAAGTTAGTCACACCCAGGCCTGGCAGCGCCTGGCAAACTTTGCTTCTCACCCATCGACTTTCATGTTAAATGATGGCTTTTCACCTTAAAAATAATCGATCATTTCAGGAGCAAGAGCTTCAAAATCTCTTCTAAATCTAGTCAACAAGGCCTGCAGTAGGCTATGCACTGGACAAATGTGCATGACATTATTTCAATAAACTACAAACATGGGAAATGTTAGAGGGAGTAATAGCCATGGATACACGACGGTCGACTGTCACGACCGTCATGGATGAACTTCAACCTGGTGTTTGCACTTTCTCCATTAATGGCCCGTACATCTACATAAACGTTCATATTTCAAATATAAAGTGCTTATCCCATGGCCACGGATGTTACATGTATATACGGGCTCTCAGAAGTACCTGTATCATCCGTATTGTTTAATAAAAAGCATTTTAATCTGATCAGTGGCCATTTTCTCTACATGCTTTCAACTGAGTGACCCTATCGGTTGGTAGGTGTATTGCACTCGAATACATTATGAGAAAATGGCCACTGATCGGATTAAAATGCTTTTCATTGAACAATACAGAATATAAGGGTACTTTTGAGAGTCCCGTGCATAATTTCAACATCCGTGGCCATGGGGTAAGCACTTTATATTTGAAATCTGAACGTTCATATAGATGTACGGACCGTAAATGGAGAAAGTGCAAACACCAGGTTAAAGTTGATCCATGACTAACAGTAGTTTTCATGTACCGCAGGGTAAGAGTAAGACTGCCAGGAGCAGTTAATAAATAGACGAACAAATGAATTAATATACTTTAACGTGCGGAATCCGAAACAGGCAGCGCTGTGATTCTGAATTTTGTTACGATTACAGTGATTAGTAGCCTATTATTGACACCACCTGGGCGAGTGAGTCGTATCGTGTAACTTTCCTGAAGAAGCTGCGTATGTGTTCAACAACACAGCCATTCAGCCTTGTAGTTTAAGTGCACATTTCAGCTTGGGAAAAGCAGCCTCCAACGGGTTTGGGTACGTGGTTCATAGTCACCATTGCGTTATCGTGGTATTCCTATTCTTGCTATTATGTTGGTGCAAATGATTGTGTGTGTGCGGGCGAAATAACATTGACAGCTATGGCAGGTGACGAAAGTTTGCCAGACCTATGCCAGGCTAACAACGGTTGCTAAGCTGGCATTGGACAATCGCTTTTGGGGTGGGGTTTAGCGAAGGGTCCATTGCCTGTGTTGTTTTGTTTGTCTGACACCAAGGACCACAATGGCAAAGTTTATTGTGTTAATACTTGACGTTTTCTTGTTCCTGAGAAGCATATTTTCATGTGTTTTCAATTAACCAAACGTCGAATAAATCAAATCAAATCCTGTCATATAAAAAATGCGATGCAGGTTTGGGATATGTGTTTTTTAACAATTATGTCTGCTAAACGTTTAGTAGTGTGTGCTAGTGCGGTAAAAGTAGGCTTACACAAGTGTACTAAAGCCTTTGTTAAAGTTTCACTTTGCACACATAGTTGAGACTCAGTGATTCTCAACTATGTGGGCCGGGGCCTACTGGTGGGCCGTGAGGATATTGCAAGCGGGCCCCCAAATAATTGGTAAAACACTAAGATTCTAATGATAATATAACACGAATATTGAAAAAATCATGTTGAAAAACAATAAAGAAAGAAAAAATGTTTTTATAGAATACGTTATTTTCATTAATTTAACGTTATTTTCATTGATCAATTATCAATCGATTGAGTGATCATTAAAATAAACATGCTCTGAAAATGTCAGATGGGGGGGCCGCGAACACTTTGAAGATGTCTAAGTGGGCCCTGATCCAGAAAAGGTTGAGAACCACTGGTCTAACTCCTTTAGGCTGCGTGAATGAAAGAGGAGAGGAGAATGCTGTTTACCTGGCTTGAGTACTGAAACACTCCCACTCTGGTGGCGTCCAGCCCGATGTCCAGGGTGGCCAGAATGTCGATCATGAACTTCCTCATGGTCTCAAACTCGTGAGGCCGGACACTACGAGAGCTGTCAATGATGAAGACCAGGTCCACTGGGCCAGATTTACACTTCGGCTCAGGAGCTGAGAGGGTGGGAACACACACACACACACACACACACTCGTTTTGGTAACCTGGGTGGGGAGAGGGTAACAAGACAAAGCCCCACTAGCGACCCCTAGAGGTTGTGCTGCTCCTAATGCCTCAGGAAATAGCTCTCGAGACAATCTTGTTTTGTTGGTCATGTAGTTTAGTTTTAAGAGAGAACTTCTTGAGAATGTAGCTATATTGTGTACTGTGAGGTTTAGCGCACAATTCATTTCATGTGACTTTTACTTTGTGATTGGTGAATAGCTGTTGACAAATAAAGTTGAACCTTGGACCAGTGTAGGATGGAAAGGTTCATAATCTGGAACATGAATGCCCTTGGTGTAGATTTAAGTAAGCTGTCTTGAATAATCAAATCTGGAGTGTTCATTCAATAACTGCATCAAAAATGCATCCAAATTACCACTCCAGACTTTACTGTGTGGCAGATACAAGTCTAAATATACACTACACCCACAAAAAGTATGAATCGATTTAATCTGTGAACCATTTCCATTGAAGCATTTTGAGGGTCACTTTCTGCATCACTGTCAGAGTTCTGTAAGAGATCTGTAAGGGTCCATTTAGAACCCTGAGGGTCCCTGGATCCCACTTTGAGAACCGCTCTTTAGTGATTGTACAGTATAAAGAGAATTATCAAATGTCTATGGAAATATTTTATTTTATATCTTATTTTGGCGGTTTGCAAATGTAATTACTTTTTCATTTCTTTTATTTTCATTACACTGGAATCATGGCGTAGCAGACCAGCATTGTCATATCGTCAAACCCAATATCGGTTATTAACCACTAAACCTGAGTTCGACCTCTAAAATCAGTAGCCAGCTTCTGTACAGGGAACTGTTTTTGTCATTAATGCTCTCAACATCGTCTGTGAATTTGCTTGCCGTCGTAACCTAATCTCAGTACAAACCCAGCAGTCGTGGATTAGGTATGAAGTGAGTCTGTGTTTGTGGTGTGGATTTATGAACTTGGAGGGGACAGCTTCTACTGTATTTATGTGTGTCCAAAATGTCTTCAGTGGAGTTGGACACAAAGAGAAAGCCATCTTAGGAAAAAAAAGAAAAGACTATCCCTTCACAAGGTCAATAAAAGGAGCCTGGGGTAAATACTGTCAGGCCTTAAGTCCTCTGAAGTAAATTATAAAGTACTCCACAACTTAGGAATGTTTGATTCCTGTACTGTATATGTTTTCAGAGTGTCTAGCTGCCAGAAAGCATAAATCAAGCAAATCCCAAAGCAGCTATTACACCTGGAAACCAGGTGAGAACTGGTATTCTCCCCAAGTTGTAGTGACCTCTGACCTCTCATTCAATCTTTATTTAATCTCAAATAATCGATTGAAGGCAAGCCCTCATTGTCATGATGATGAGAGAACAATTCAAACTAAGCAAAAAATGTAAATAATTGAACACTTTATAATAATTAATGAAAAAAACTGTAAAACAGAAAAAGAAAATAATAAACATACAGTCAGGTAATCTATCATAATCTTGAAGGGTCCAGGAGGGACAAGACAATTCAGTTTAAAGTCAGGCTGCAGGAGATTCCAACATCTAAATCAGTCCTGGCATGAGGTCCAAGTAAACACGGCAGTCGCTGGAGTGAGTTAAAAATGGACAAGAGTTCAAAAATGCAACAAATGCTAACCTTCTGATTAGGGTTTGATATACAGATGTACGGTATCTCCATCAGTCTTCTGAAAACTCACTTCTTCAGACTCCACCTTGTGCCCTAACACTTTGCTTCTATGCTTGCAACTTGATGAATTATGTCCTTTATGTATTGACAGATTATAATGTTATTTAAACAGATGCTAGGTTTGATGTCTACGTGTTACCCTTGTAACTATGTAGCATGTAGTTACTAACAATTTAATTATTCGACCCAGTACCCTGTACCCCCAGGTTGGCCTTGCACTTTGAAAGTCGCTCTGTCTGCATAAGAGTGCCTACTTTTAAATTGTATTGTTGATGAATGACAATAATCATTGGTAGTAAAAAAAAAAAGAAAAAAAAAAGGCAAATGAAACATTCCTCACTGCCACTGCTTTCTTTTATTTATCTCTCCTCTGTTACAGTGTTGTCGGGCTGACCTGTTTTTTTGACTGCTTTCTTTGGCATGCCGTTGGTGACGGCGACCAGGGCGATCAGGACGGACACACACAAGCAAAGATGCCTCATCTTTGTCCTGATGATGGTGATGGGCTGGACTGGACAGAATAGACACAGAACTGCAACGGATCACTGTGAGGGAAAAGGGAGGGAGAGAGAGATAGAGAGAGAGAGATAGAGAGAGAGAAGGGTGCATTGAAAATATAGGAGAGATGGCGTGGTGAAGGAAGAGGGTGGGAGGAAGGGACAAAAGAGGAGAGACAAATTCATTTTGTGTATGGTAAAGACAGTGATGAGTCAACTCAGCATAAACAGCAGCAATTATTCAGATGGTTTGGTGGCTTCTGAGCATAGTGCCTGGTAGTTCTATTTTTTTTTACCATGTGTGTACCCAGCAGGAATCACACTCGTAACCCTGGATGCAAGCAGTATGTTCTCAATAATGCGTGTATTTAGTGTGTGTGTTTAGTGTGTGTGTTTAGTGTTTAGTGTGTGTGTGTGTGTGTGTGTGTGTGTGTGTGTGTGTGTGTGTGTGTGTGTGTGTGTGTGTGTGTGTGTGTGTGTGTGTGTGTGTGTGTGTGTGTGTGTGTGTGTGTGATAACAGTGATAGTGGGATTGTGTTCTGGTAGTACAGTGCATTCCAGTCCAGCCCCGTCGTAAAACATTCAGTTTCCTGACACCTGGCTGGAAAACACTAGAACACACACACACACACAAACACGCAAACACACACACACTCGCAACATGCACTCAATACATGCATGCACCTATAAATATACACAAACAAATATACAGTAGCGTAGATGGATTCACCACGCACGCACGCGCGCGCACGCACACGCACAAGCACACGCACACGCACACGCACGCGCACGCACACGCACACACACACACACACACACACACACACACACACACACACACACACACACACACACACACACACACAGAGTAATATTCCACAGCAGTATCCCTGTAGGCCATGGGTTCAAACAACAGGATAATGATAACGTCTGTCTGGGAAGTCATGGCACACTGTCAATTCAAACAGGCAGCATGAAAAGCCACCTCTCCTGCTGGGGTCCTCAGAGAGCCCTGCTATACAGCAGGCCTTTATCACTGTCTGACTCTGACTGAGAGAGACTGGAGCCAGACACTGCAGTCAGGGCTCTGAGCAATGAGTCAATAGCAGTAGAAATACAATGCTTCTGTTCTCTGCTAGTCTTGGATCCCTGCGGCTCTCAACCCACCCACATGTTTTCTCCCAGCTTTCTGCTTCTGTCTCTTGTCTCTTTCTCATAGTGCATTGCAAAATCTGCTGAGTCCATTTGTCAGTTAATAAGCCCCATTTTATACTTCAGAGTACGATGGTGTCGTAAAAATGGCGAGAATAGCCGATCTACGGGCTCACAACTAGTTACACAGTATCCCCTCATCCCTTTATCCCTACAACCCTTCAAACCTTCATCCCTGCATCCCCTCATTCCTCCATCCCTTCATCCCCTTTGTCCGTCTCCCTTTGTTTTACTTGAATGCTCATCCAATTCATTTTCAATAAATGAAGCATCACGTTAGTTCATGCAGGGCACGGAAGTCTCATACGCCTCAGCTGTAATCAGCTGTCAGTCTGCTGATTGCTTTCATTCAGCCACGCTTTCCTACACACCAATCACACCTCATTCCCTCAACAAGGCGGTAGGATCTCTGCTTTTCAATTGCTGCCACACGCTCCACAGCTCCTGCTGCTACTTTCCATTCAACCAATGAGAAGTAAGGAAAGTAAGGAATAGAGATAACAGATAACAGAGATAACAGAGATAACACGCACGCACACACGCACACACGCACGCACACACGCACACGCACACACGCACACGCACACACACACACACACACACACACACACACACACACACACACACACACACACACACACACACACACACACACACAGGACTGTCTCTGTGTTAACAGCTTATAACTGAGTGAATCTGTGGACTCATAACTAGGTCCTCAGAGACTAACCCTGCTGGAGCCAGTGGCTATTTGATTAACCTCCTACCACACACTGGACCCTGGCCTGTGTGTGTGTGTGTGTGCGCGCGCGCTTGTGTACGCGTGAGCGTGAGCGTGCACACATGTGAGTATGCTGTGAATGTGTGTGGCACAAAGAAGCCTTATAGTACACCCCGCTCTCTCTCTCTACCTAAATGGAAGTTCCTCAATCCCCCAACTCCTTCCTGTCTCCCTCCAACTCCAGTCGTCTGTGACCAGCGACCACATGGCCTGCAACAATCCACTCCTACCCCAACCAACCTCAGCACACGCACGCACGCACCCACACATGCACACGCACACGCACACGCACACGCACACGCACACGCACACGCACACACACACACCGGATCCCCCAACATGTCTCTCCATAGGTCACATGCCATATGTTCTATAATTAGCTATTAAAAGAAACATTCAGTTCCTCGTTAATGCTCTGTTGTTAACAAGTTATTGACTGCTGGTCTGTGGAGTGTAACCAGCTCATGTCCGCCTAGCAGGAGGCTCTGACTTTTGGCTTCCCATTCGGATCGCTGAGCAAAGCAAACAATGTGTTCCTTGGTTAATTGAAGAGTAAATATACACAGCGAAATCCCATTTACCTCTTCACTGAGGTACCTCTTACTGAGTAGACTGTGGCTACTCTATAGCTGCAGCACCACTGACTGAAATGGCCTAAAAACTGCTGAAACCTCTATTTCTCTTTGTTTTGTAAAAAAGTAGCACCAATAAACTCATTGACTCTCAAACAAAAAGTTACTGTTTTCAACAGGGAACCGATGCAAATGGAGATCGTGGTGCAGCGTCATGCCACATACTGTACTGTAGTCCCACTAGAGCGCTAAATGCCACACAGTTCTGGCCTTGATGCCTGTCGAAACTGTAAAAAGTGGGTAATGGCTGTTGGTGTTGGCATGAAACAGATATTTCTATAACAATTTAAACAGTAGCTCCTTCAAGAAAATGTCTTCTCAACTCCAGGAATGAAAAATAAACCATACAATTTCCTGAAAATTTGATATTTCCCACCATCCTTGAAGAGTGAGGTGAGGGGGGTGAAGGGATGAAAACAAAAAACAAAAAAAAGCATTATAGTCACTTTCCAGGGGACGGCACGGCCTCGTATAAAAGTTGCTGACGCGAGCCGAATAAAATCATTTTACACAAGATATCGGTGTATTGGGGACCCACTGGCAGATGGGAAACAGAGCCTACTGTATCCAGGCCCAATATAATTTAAAGACAGCCAACCTTATTACCCCAACCCTGCACATTTCTTTTAAACATCTTGCTTGGCCTTGAGTCGTTACTTCCCTTCCAACTTATCCATCCATCTACCAACCTTCCATTGGCACTGACCTCCAGAAGAAGAGCTTTATTCATTTATATTTATTTACCGTGGACAATGCAAAATGCACAACTGAAATCAACATTTCAGTTTACACATCAATGTACTGTAAATGTGTCTGAGTTAGATAATGAGCTAGTTTTAATCTGTAGTCTCTGGGAAGGTTGTTAATTGGTGGTCTAGAATTGTCAATACAATACAACACAATAAAAAACATACCATAAGTACAGTGTGCGTTTGATTTTAGTCCATAACTAACACAACAGTGATAGGATCCAAGACAAAGACATACACACAACAAATGTTTAAAATAAGAAGGACTTGAATGCAGGAACGGGTGATTGATCGCAGGAGTTGGAGGGGAGAGAAGTGAAGGATAAACAATGTTACTGTTACCTACAGAAGTATTTTGTCTTTCTTTCTACAATTATACATGCTTTAACTACAAAGCTTCAGGTGAAACAGCAACATGTTGCTGACCACTGACATGCCATGTAACACAAGAGGCCTGGATTTCACTTAAGTGCTGCCCCCTAGGGAGCAGGACGCATAAATACATCTTCCAGATTTCCTCTCCTTCACGTCCCTGATGTCTACTGAAATATCAAATTCAAAACTTTACTTACTGAACAGGAGTGGGGCTCTGTAACCCTGCCTGCCTTTCTGCATGACCTGAGTTTGTCACTGAATCACACCAGCTGAATCATGGGAACAAAAGTGTCGGTGACCCAAATGCTAGAGGAGCACGCTTGTGTCCGGACGGTTCAGTTTCCTGGACCGGCACAAATAGCTAATCTACAAGCTCACAACGTGTCACATTGTGAGCTTGTGAAATTATTAGTACTTTTAAGAAACAAGTTGACATCTGTGGATACACTACATGATTATTAGCCATCCCTGAAGTGCCCTTTGAGAAGGGCACTTAATCCAATTAATGGTAAATGGATTGCATTTATGTAGCGCTTTTCTCCAAAGCCCTTTACAATGTACTTCACATTCACACACCGATGGCGGAGGAAACCATGCAAGGCACCAACCTGCTCATCGGGAGCAGTCAGGGGTTCTGTGCCTTGCTCAAGGACACTTTGACACTTAGCCAGGGGGAGCTGGGAATCAAACCTGGAACCTTTGGATTCCAAGACGGCCGCTCTACCTCCTGAGCCACTGCCGCCCCACTACTGGTATAAGACTGTGGTCAGCATTCAGGTGTGAATGAGTGTCTGAACTAAGAGGGACGTTGCTGAAAAAGAGCGTTGGTGCTCAGAGCACCTATACACTGTATCTGGATTAATAGTCAAAAGAAAAAAAATAAGTGAGTGATTTACTGTATGTAAGCTAGTCACAAAGGGCCAAGGATCTGTCTTGACCAATAGACAGTTCAATCTAAGCACATCCTGTTATTCAACCAGATGAAACTATCTGTGCTCAGAAATGCCAGTGGTTCAGCAAAATCCTAACTCTAGTTGGCAATCTCAGACAAGCTGAGGACATTCACAGACAGTTTCTAAATAGCCCTGGATTGTTAGTCATATATCAATACTGTCAATTCGAGGGCGGAGCTGGTATGTGTCTTTGGAAGAGGCATCATAACTAGTGTTCAGATTCATTCCTCCTGCTGTCTAATGGACATCACAGGTGTGTTGTGGAGCACGGCTGTTTGTTATCCTCAGATGTGAAATCACCCCATGTCATAATGCACTTAGCAGACACTATCATACTATTCTTGACTCTGTAACTGTGGGGACGTGCAAATTTACATACTGCAGTGCACGTCGGTGCGTGAGACAAGGGCTAAATCTGGGTGATTTTTCTTCAAGACAAAAAGAAAACACAACTCGTAATGTATTTGAAAAACAAAAAACAAATATTTAAAATATAAAGCTGAGTTGTTAGATTGTTGTTTGATACATTTGAAGTCATTAATTTACACAAAATTAAATCCCTTGATACAAACATTTGCTGCCATTGAAACAACTTTGATTGCATTATGAGTGTGAATTTACAAACCTCTCAGCAAATACAGAAGCCTGGGTTCTCACTTATCATTAGTGTTTGATGTGTGTGGGAAACCTGCACTCCAGCAACAGGTGACTATCTTTATCCAAACACACACAGGTACAGTACTGCATGTGCTCTCTCACACACACACACACACACACACACACACACACACACACACACACACACACACACACACACACACACAAACAGAACAAATTGATAACATATCCGGGAATCAGGAAACACACACACACGCACGCACGCACGCACACACACACACACACACACACACACACACACACACACACACACACACACACACACACACACACACACACACACACACACACACACACACACACACACACACACACACACACACACACACACACACACACACACACACACACGTCAGCACCTCTAGCAAACAGTGTGCTCTTAAAATACTGTATGTAGCTTCAGTCCAGACACAATGACTGCAAGAGGTGGAATATAAAAGCTTGCTAGCAAAAAGGATGCACATTGATTGTTTATCTGGTTTATCAGTATCTTGATTTAACTATGTCTTTTGATGACTTTTAATGGGATTTTTTATCATTGAACCAGATAAGGACAGAAGCTATGTCTGTGGGATAAACATACATAGTAGCTTCACCGTAAGGAACCTCATAAAGACTGTGAGTTGAGGTTCTTGTCATCGTTGTTCTCAAGCAGGATGAGAAGAACAAGTGGAAATTGACCAAGAACCATAGACAACTACAGTCACAAGGTAAGTCATTGTTACCGCTTGACAGTCTTAGCTTCAATTCTGGCGTGTTATATATTTATATATATTTGTATTCCCAAAGAAAGTTCTCAGGGCCTGCTATGTACACTCAGGCCCAAAAGAACAATTCAAAACTCATTGCAGAACTCTAAACTTCACTTTAAAAAAATACCTTTGTTGTGTGTATCTCGGAAAAGGCTGACTTCATGTAAATACTGGGTTTTGATCCAACAGCAGTACAAAGACAGTACATGTCATTTCAGTGGACCATCAAGACATAATACAAGACCAACTTGAAGCAAAGTGGATATACACATGAAGTCCCTATCCATTTCATTACAGAGCTTAAAAAGGCTCATTAGACACACTGCAACATGGAAACTAACTACATCTGTTGTGAAACCATTTTCAACATGTTTACTGTATGTGTTCATGACTTCATGTTCATAAAAAAGTGGTATAATCTGAGTAGCTGGCCTGCAAATACTCAGCCACACAGCAAATTTACTGCATTCAACTGGTTCCCTGGATCTGACAAGTTTGTGTAGAATGACAAGGATACCTGGTGAATCTGATGTTGAACTTAAAGGAGAATTTTGGACTAAGTTTTTCTTACCTTTTCTATGACGTTATGATATCTTAGGATGAACGGTACAGTAGAAACATTTCATAACTCGATCCTGGGTCCGCCACAGCTTAAAACGTGCGCGGATAGGCCTTGCGTTAGATCGCATATTTTAATAGCTTTTTTTTTTTTTTTTTTTTTGAGATCTGACGTTCATAGTGACAGAACACTATGCAAAAAAGAAAAGAAAAAAAACCTAAGTCTCGCTAGACGAGATTTCAATCTCGAGATTTCAATCTCGTCTAGCGCGACTTATATATATATATATATATATTTTTTTTTTGACAGTGTTCTGTCACTATGAACGTCAGATCTAAAAAATGATATAAGACCACATATTGATACACTTCTAACTGGGTGAGTCAGCTTGACACATTCATTATCTATAGAGCAGGAGATGCAACTGTGAGGTGCTGCCAGTATGGTCACTGCATGGCTCAGCTGGTCTACATTAGCATAAAGGTGACTTGACCCAACTTTAAGCACATTCATCTATCCTGCGCAGCGTGACTCAAAAAACTCGGATCATACCAATAATAATAATAATACATTTTATTTATAAAGCACTTTACATTTTTGAAAACCTCAAAGTGCTACAGAGTTTAAAAGCATGTCATAAAACAGCAAAGTCAACCAAACAATTATATGGGACCCTACTAGGCTGAGAATGTACCTTTAATCTGGTGATGCTGTGCTCTGTCAGTGACTGAGAAACTGGGAGTGACAGACTCAAAATCACCCTTTCAGCACAAACTGTAAACTAATACAAACACAGTAGATTCGGTCAATAGATAAATAAACTTTTTTATAAAAAATAAATAAACACATTTATTTGTGGGACAGCAAAATGGCTGTATACATGTTACACTACCCTTGATCACATAAATCAATAGGTCACCAATATAGACAAATCCACAGACTGCCTGTAGGCAATCATAACTGCAGTGTCAAGCGGCTGCCGCTCCGCAACGCATGATTGCCTACAGGCAGCGCGTCTGTGGATTCGTCTATAGATGGAGAGGAAAAGCAAATAGCCTACTGGGATTTTTCTGAATCAGTTTTGTTTGTGTTTGTTGATGAGTGATTTTGAGACCTGTTTAGCCATCCTATAAAAGTGAATGGAATCACTATTCAGGTTCCTTTCTCACATACAGTAGTACAGAAGCAACAGATAAAGATGGTCGACAATATTTGGACTTATATCATGACCAGTAAGCCATACAACTCAAATGTATACCAAATTCAACTTTTTGGTCAACTTCCTGGTCACTTAGTAAACCAACATGGCCAGGAGTCCCAGAGGACCGCCTCTGTTCTAAAATAGGAATATTTGGATAGTTAAATGATTAAGATGGGGAACGGTGTCTTGAGATTAGTCTTTGATTGATTGATTGATTGATTGAATACTTTAATGCAGGATTGTTAACAGTACAGGTACTGTAGTACAGTAAAAGGTTATGCTAAAAGGATAACACAACAAGCCATTGTACTCAATTAATCAGATCTAGATCTACTTCATTTATCAAATGCCATGTCTCTGAAAGCCACTTCTTCCCCAACAGTTACAAAGGGCTGACAATGCTAGAGGACATCAGCTGTGACCACGCCCACCATGCATGAGTCACATATTGTGGAGGACAGCACAGAGGGTGAGTGGGATAGCACAAGAAATGTATAGACGTTGTTGTGAAAAATGAAGTACCTTTTTGAATGATATTGTACAAATCAAACGCAAGCCATCCACGTTGATTCAAACTGGCAGTGTTGTGACATTAAACTAAACCAACCCAACATATTATCCTAATCTTAAAGGACCACAACCGTGTCAATATACTGTATATGTGCCATTATTCACAGAATATCAGAGTCACATATGCATTGACCCACTTCCAGTCATTGATTTTATTGAGTTTTCTCCAAAATGTTATCTGAATAAATGTGCCAATGTTGGTTAAACATAATTGCACGGTTACTAACTCATGGACATTTTAATTTAGTTTGTAAATCAATCTTTTCTCAAGCGAGTTTCGTGCTCGATTTTTTCAAATCAACCTGTGCTACATTAAATTAACACAACGATCATTTTGACAAATAATAGTTGTGCAAAACTATTTAGTGTATTGGATTCCTATCACAAACAATTTCCAAGTCTCTGAACACAGTATGCTTTGGGAAATGGCCGGTGATATTGTCAAGTATACTCTGAGTCATAGTCAACACTCAATGGGCTAACCATGCTAGACCACCACATGGTCCATTAAATAAATTGCATTATTATTATTTTTTCAATAACCATATACCTCATCTTGGATTAGCCCACTTATGCATTGGCCACTAGCCAACATTTCAAACATAACGTCTACCTGACCTGAAGTGGCACCAACCAGCAGTTCAACATAGAGTGACGAGTAACAACATCATCAACAACAACAACAACAACAACAACAACAACAACAACAACTACTGAGTTATTTCTTTCATTGGATGTGGAATTGTTTTGATTAAAATTGACAAACTCAGATACTTTATTTCTCTGGATTGAAAAAGTGACTATTCAAATATGATTCTAAGAATCATCTCAACCGTGATACTTGTTGTGGTCCCTTGGGGTGGGAGGCCATGACCCAGAGGTTAAGGCTTTGGGGACAGGTGTTAGTGGATATATTGACATCTGACACTTGGTGTCCTGCAAGAAAGTTCCTGCAACTCAATGACACTCTGGCCGTGCTACCAGTTAGCGGTAGCATTACAAAGTAAATTCTTGTTGATCACTGGCACTGCATTTTTGCTGTATATGCTTCATTGAATGTTTGCGCGTGTGTGTGTGTGCGCGCGCGCATGTGTGTGTGTGTGTGTGTGTGTGTGTGTGTGTGTGTGTGTGTGTGTGTTTATTAGCTCTACACTTGCCACTATTACATCAAACATACAGCAGACTCAGCAGACTCAAATTAAATGATTTATTTTAAAACAAAATTTTATGTCATTAGGCCTATTTAAAAAAAATCTCACTCTGTAGGCCTAAGCCTTCCTTATAGGCCTACTGTACCGCAGGTGGGAAGTCGGTGAACATGGTTGAGCTAAATATACAAATGAAAAGGTAATATGGAAGGAGAGCATATGCACGCCACGTGAATCACGCAGCACATCTCTGTGGAATGTCTGTTTATGTTGTGCTGTATGTTAAAACAC